>NC_135954.1:8351830-8651830 GCF_053455715.1 Rhinoraja longicauda
TACCCATTGACGTCCTCCACAGTCTTCTGTGGCAATGAACTCCACAGATTCACCACCCTCTGACTAAAGACCACAGATTCACCACCCTCTGACTAAAGACCACAGATTCACCACCCTCTGACTAAAGACCACAGATTCACCTTCTCCACCCTCTGACTAACTTCCACAGAACAATATACAATAATAATTCTTGATTGGTATCACACAAATAAAACAAACATCAAAATGAAGCTCAGTAAAAAGGAAGGAATTTACTTTCAAGTTCATAGAGCTGATTTGGGATATCCGAGTGCAAGTGAGAAATAATCTTCCCTTCCAACTCAACAAGTAATACTGCTCACGTGGAATAGTCGCGATGGGGAAGGCAGAGGAGAAGGGTAAGAGACAGGCATTGAAATGGGGGAAGAAAGATAAAAGGAGGAGGAAATAGACAATAGACAATAAGTGCAGGAGTAGGCCATTCGGCACTTCGAGCCATCACCACCATTCAATGTGATCATGGCTGATCGTCCACAATGTACCCCGTTCCTGCCCTCTCCCCATACCCCCTGACTCCGCTATCCTTAAGAGCTCTATCTAACTCTCTCTTGAAAGCATCCAGAGAATTGGCTTCCACTGCCTTCTGAGGCAGAGAATTCCGCAGATTCACAACTCTCTGACTGAAAAAGTTTTTCCTCATCTCCGTTCTAAATGGCCAACCCCTTATTCTTAAACTGTGGCCCCTGGTTCTGGACTCCCCCAACATTGGGAACGTGTTTCCTGCCTCTAGCAGAGTGTTGTGTTAGGTTGACAGGGTTTGAGCATTTGGAGTTGTGGAGAAATGCAGCAGAGTAATGTGAAAACAAATATGGAGGCACAGCTTCAATGGAAACTTACACACCAGAAAGTACTGAAGTCATCAATCAATGCCATTGTATGAATATTTTTCTTTAGACTTTAGAGATACGGCACAGAAACAGGCCCATCGGCCGACTGAGTCCGCGCCGACCAGCGATCACCCAATACACAAGCATTATTCTACACACATGAGGAACAATTTACAATTTTACCGAAGCCAGTCAACCTACATTCCTGTACGTCTTTGGAGTGTGGGAGGAAACCCACATGGAGAACTACAAACTCCGCACAGACTGCACCCGTAGTCATGATGGAACCCGGGTCTCAGGCGCTGTAAGGCAGCAACTCTACCACTTCACCATTGTGCTGCCCTCAATGAGCTCCAAAAAAAAATCATGGTCATCCATCGGCCCACCGAGTCCATGCTGACCATCGAACATTCATTTAGACATACCGATTTACTGTCTCCATGTTCCCATCAACATCTCCCAACCTACACACCGAGGGCATTATACCCTAGCCATAAAACCCACCAAACCTGCACTTATCTAGGATGTGGGAAGAAACCAGAGCCCCTCGGGGGAAACCAATGTGGTCACAGTGGATATTTTTAAGGCAGAGATAGATAGATTCTTGATTAGTGCAGGTGTCAGAGATTATGGGGAGAAGGCAGGAGAATGGGGTTAGGATGGAGAGATAGATCAGCCATGATTGAATGGCGGGGTAGACTTGATGGACCGAATGGCCTAATTCTGCTCTTATCACTAATGACCGTATAACCTGATTTATGAAATTAAACAGCACAAATTTCACTGTGTTTTGCACCTTTTGACAGTAAAGCACTTTTGAAGAACATGCAAACTCCACACAGACAGCGCTGGAGGTTGAGGACGAACCTGGATTGCTTGCGCTGTGAGCTAACGGATCAATGGAGTGAAGCCAACAGGAGTACTTATAAATAGGTGAGTCCAGGTAGTTAAGGCAAGAATGAAATTTCGGCAGCAAATGAGTTGAGGTGGAGCAGAGTTGAAGCAATGTAACTAAGGTGATGGCGATGTGCGATTTTAAATCAAGACCACGTGGGGCGGTACGGTGGAGCAATGGTAGAGTTGCTGCGTCACAGCGCCAAAGACCCTGGTTCGATCCTGACTACGGGTGCTGTCTGTGTGGAGCATGTACGTTCTCTCCGTGACAGCGTGGGTTTTCTCCAGGTGCTCTGGTTTCCTCACACATTCCAAAGACGTATAGGTTTGTAGAATAATTGGATTTGATGAAAAATGTGAATTGTCCCTAGAATGTAATTTGGATAGTGCTAGTGTATAGAGTGGTCGGTGCGGACTCAGTGGGCCAAAGGATCTGTTTCCGCACTGTATCGCAAAACTAAACTAAACCAAAAAAAAGCTCATTTTTATCATTCATCCTTTGTATGCATCAACAAGACCACATGTCTGTCCTTTTAAGGAATGATAACTTGGATTTCATTTGTTAACGATATAGTTACCTCCAGTGTCTTTTGTCCTACGCGGTGAATCTTTCAGTAAGGTATTATACCAGGAACCATCCTGCAAGTTGCATGAGCAATCCGAAATATCTTGATGACTTTCTGAGCGACCCTAGAATCATCAGGAGGAAATAGAGTGTTCACAGCATCAGTTCATCATTTACATTCAGCTTGTGTGTCGCAAGGAGTGGCGCGCGGTGGCAGAGTTGCTGCCCTGCAGCGCCAGAGACTCGGGTTCGATCCTGACCACGGGTGCTGCCTGTACAGAGTTTGTACGTTCTCCCCGTGACCTGCGTGGGTTTTCTCCAGGATTTCCGGTTTCCTCCCACACTTCAAAGACGTGCGGGTTTGTAGGTTAACTGGCTTGGTATAATTGTAAATTGTCCCTAGTTTGTGTAGGATAGTGTTAGTGTGCAGGGGTCGCTGGTTGGCACCGACTCTGTGGGCCGAAGGGCACAGCTGTATCTCTAAACTAAACTAAACACCCAGGACATTATTATCATGTGCTGATTCACATGTGTGGAGTGCATGAAAACACACCAAAGTGTGTATTTCTCAAATACAGAAATTGTATAAAATAGACAATAGACAATAGGTGCAGGAGGAGGCCATTCGGTCCTTCGAGCCAGCACCGCCATTCAATGTGATCATGGCTGATCATTCTCAATCAGTACCCCGTTCCTGCCTTCTCCCCATACCCCCTGACTCCACTATCCTTAAGAGGTCTATCTAGCTCTCTCTTGAATGCATTCAGAGAATTGGCCTCCACTGCCTTCTGAGGCAGAGAATTCCACAGATTCACAACTCTCGACTGAAAAAGTTTTTCCTCATCTCCGTTCTAAATGGCCTCCCATTATTCTTAAACTGTGGTCCCTGGTTCTGGACTCCCCCAACATTGGGAAAATGTTTCCTGCCTCTAACGTGTCCAACCCCTTAATAATCTTATACGTTTCGAGAAGATCCCCTCTCATCCTTCTAAATTCCAGTGTATACAAGCCTAGTCGCTCCAGTCTTTCAACATATGACAGTCCCGCCATTCCGGGAATTAACCTACTAAACCTACGCTGCACGCCCTCAATAGCAAAATGCCATTTTGGGCACATTTAGTTGTCGTGTGTCATGTGTACCGAGGTACAGTGAAATGCTTTTGTTGCGTGCTAACCAGGCAGCGGAAAGACAACAGATAATTACAATCGTGCCATCAACAATGTACAGATAAAGGAAATAACATGAATTAAGTTTGGGGCAATATAAAGTCCAGTAAAGTCTGATTAAAAATAGTCAGAGGGTCATTGCCAAAAACATAGGTTAAAACTCAGCCTATAATGAAAATAATTCATTGCTCTTTGGGAATATTGACCACAATGCACCACATTTTTGTTAATATGGCAGGCAGTTTGTTGAGACTTTTTGAAGTATTTTTCACTGAATGCTACTTAGCTGGCAATCTGACTCATATTAGATAGGTCAGGCACTATTGGGACAAATATATTTAATGATCTAAATTGAGAATAATATTTTACATAATAAATGGAAAATAACGAAAATACAAATCCAGTTAATTTGACCAGCTGTGTCGTTATGACTCTGGGCAAAGCTGAAATTTACCAGCTGCAGCTAATACATTCTGTTTTTCATTTACTCTTTTCATACTTAAAAAAAAAAAATTCCATAAGGGTGTCAGGGGTTATGGGGCGAAGGCAGCAGAATGGGGTTGAGAGAAACATAGATCCAGCCATGATTGAATGGCGGAGCAGACTTGATGGGCCGAATGGCCTTATTCTGCTCCTAGAACTTGTGAATCTGCAAGAGAGAGCTAGATAGAGCTCTTAAGGATAGCGGAGTCAGGGGGTATAGGGAGAAGGCAGGAACGGGGTACTGATTGAGAATGATCAGCCATGATCACATTGAATGGCGGTGCTGGCTCGAAGGGCCGAATGGCCTCCTCCTGCACCTATTGTCTATTGTCTATTGTCTATTTTGGAATGAATTTTTGAAAAGTCGTGAGCTAGTGGTGAAAATTTGGGGGAAGAATGCTGTAATAATGGGTTCATGTTAGTTTTATTTCTGACTTACATTTCAGTTTCTTGCAGTGACAGCCACAAACCCAAGGAATAAAACTCAGGAGGTTGTGAATATATTAAACTACAAGATTGAAACATGACCTGCGCTATCCCATGTACAGATAAACAAACTACATCCTTTATCCTCTTGGTGTTAACTTTGTATTATCAGCAAACGTAATGCTCAAAGATCAAAAAGCGGGTCTGTCTATAATAATTCTTATTCTTATTCTTGCTATTGAGGGCGTGCAGCGTAGGTTTACTAGGTTAATTCCCGGAATGGCGGGACTGTCATATGTTAAAAGACTGGAGCGACAAGGCTTGTATACACTGGAATTTAGAAGGATGAGAGGAGATCTTATCGAAACGTATAAGATTATTAAGGGGTTGGACACGTTAGAGGCAGGAAACATGTTCCCAATGTTGGGGGAGTCCAGAACAAGGGGCCACAGTTTAAGAATAAGGGGTAGGCCATTTAGAACTGAGATGAGGAAAAACTTTTTCAGTCAGAGAGTTGTGAATCTGTGGAATTCTCTGCCTCAGAAGGCAGTGGAGGCCAATTCTCTGAATGCATTCAAGAGAGAGCTAGATAGAGCTCTTAAGGATAGCGGAGTCAGTGGGTATGGGGAGAAGGCAGGAACGGGGTACTGATTGAGAATGATCAGCCATGATCACATTGAATGGCGGTGCTGACTCGAAGGGCCGAATGGCCTCCTCCTGCACCTATTGTCTATTGTCTATAACCTACAATACTTCAACCGTTGCTGCATCTCAAAGGCATTTTTATCTTCACTGTCTTTATCAAAGGGCCATTCCAAATAACCATTGTATCACAGGATAGACACAAAAAGCTAGAGTAACTCAGCAGGTCAGGCAGCATGTATGGAGAAAAAGAGTAAGTGACCTTTCGGGTCGAGACCCATCTTCAGACCAATCCGAAGGAGGGTTCTAACCTGAATGCCACCTATTCCTTCTCTCCAGATATGCTGCCTGACCTGCTGAGGTACTCCAGCATTTTGGGTTTAACTTCGGTGTAAACCAGCACCTGCAGTTCCTTCCTACACAATCAATGCATCATGTCAGAAAATCCTTTCCAACATAAAATTCTCATTTAAACTAATAGAAAGGGTTCTGGGAGCAGAAATTTCTATTGCTCGTGCTAGTTTTTTGATTTACAAGCCTGGCAAGCCCTGGAAATATTGTCCCATTGTCCCAAAGGTTGGACTCTACCAATGATCTCAGAGATGAACATCTGGTGAGAACTAACATCTGTAAAGATTATAGGTTGTGAATTGCAAATCAACATTATTTGCTCTTCCATTCAGAGAGAATGGAAGAGAAATTAACATCCATTTTACTTACAAGATGTTTCAAAAGCTGATTCTGTACAGAAAGTACCTCCATTCACCTGGTACCAGCTGTTCAAGGTGATCACCCTCACAATTCTAAATGCATTTATTATTCTTTAATAAAGTATCACAAATTATTGGTTACACACCTTGTTTTCATCCTCTTCATATCCAGAGATATCTGTCCGACTATTGGATACCTGCAGAAAACAGAGGTAAAACAAAACAGATTCATCAGAGATTTTCACATCACTCTTTTGATCCTTGACAGAGAAGCTCAAACAGCACACTTAAGCTGTGGTTGTGAATCTTAAAGACATTTTCATCAAACCTTTAACACTGATACTCGCTACGGCAAGCAGGTTGAAAGCAAGTTCTCCAATAAACTTAGCAGGGATGGATGCAAGATGAATACAAGAACAATAGAAACAATGCAGTTTATGCAAGAAGCCTTCAACTGAGCACAGAAGTATCTCCCAATAAGGCATTCCAAACTTATATGTTTTAATACTGTTTAGTTTATTATTGTCACATGTACCAAGATAGAGTGAAAAACTTATTGTTGCGTGCTATCCAGTCAACAAAATGTCTATACCCGATTACAATCAAGCCTTCCACAGTGTACAGATAGTGCAAGAAAATGTCCATTAAAGATAATTCAAAGATCTCCAATGAGGTAGATGGGAGGTCAGGACTGCACTCTGGCTGGTGAGAGGACGGTTCAGTTGCTTGATATTAGCTGGGGAAAAACTGTTCCTGAATCTGGAGACATGCATTTTTAAACATCTGTATCTCTTGCCTGATGGGAGAGGGGAGAGGAGGGAATGAGTGGGGCGAGACTGGTCCTTGGTTATGCTGTACATACTGTAGAAATCACCTCAGCATATGTGTCTGCAATCTTCAGTTATACAAAATCCTAATTGAACACTCAACATATACCAGAGCTGATGGTGTAATAATTTCCCTGAGAAATTATAAACCACCTATTTCTCTCTAGAGGGATATGTCTGAAGGGGAAACAGGAAATGCAGAAGTGGACTTTACACAATGGGAATCAACAGGGGAACTTTATGTGAGACCGAAACATCCATTTCCATTATTTGTATATTTGTACTACTTGTATATTTCCTAAATTTATTCCTTTTAAGGTCATAAGGGAGTAGAATTAGGCCATTCGGCCCATCAAGTCTACTCCGCCATTCAATCATGGCTGATCTATCTAACCCCCTTCTCCCCATAACCTCTGACTCCTGTACTAATCAAATGTTTTGTGTTGCCTTCGTTGTCAAATAATGCCAGGTCGTTATTCAAAGCAGTGATTAAAATAGAAATAGGTCCACTGCAAATGGCAGCAGTCATCAAGTCACGACACAAGCCACATTAGTTTGCAAAATTAGAAGCCATTAAACTCTGTCCATTCTAAAAGTTCAATCTTCTGCCTGCTTCGTGCCATCTCTTGGTTGCTGATCACACCCAGGGCTGTGATATATACATGCATCCATGCATGCATGCTGATACCTGGTGCTGCATTTCATACCTTTCAATACAACACCTCCACACCAAGGTTTGCAGAAGGTCTACAAAGCCAGATGACTTTTACTTCTAGTTGACCTTTGTTTTCATTTTCTTCACTGTTGTGAAATGATTCAGCTGCAACTGGATCACTGAGGTACCGAGGTACCGTGCACCGAGGTACAGTGAAAAGCCTTCGTGTTGTGTGCTATCCAGTCAGCGGAAAGACTGTACATGATTACAATCAAGCCGTCCACAGTTAAGGAGAATAATGTTTACTGCAAGATAAAGTCCAGTAAAGTCCGATTAAAGATAGTCCGAGGGGTCTCCAATGATAGGTCAGGACCGCTCTCTAGTTGGTGATGGGATGGTTCATTTGCCTAGTGACAGCTGGGAAGAAACTATCACTGAATCTGGAGATGTGAAGTTTTCACACTTCAGCACCGATTTGGGGAGAAGAGGGAGTGACCGGGGGTGAGACACGTTCTTGATTTTGCAGGTGACCTTGCTGAGGCAGCGTGGTGTCGATGAGTCAATTGAAGGGAGGTTGATTTGCGTGATTGTCTGGGCTGCGTCCACAATTCTCCGCAATTTTGTGTGACCTTGGATGGAGCTGTTCCAAAACGGTGCTGTGATGCATCCCAATAAAATGCTAAAATCTATGACGCATTTGTAGAAGTTGGTGAGAGTTGTTGGGGACATGCCAAACTTCCTAAACTTTCTGAGGAAGTTGGTATTCTTTCCTGGCCATTACTTCTATAAGGCTGGTCCAGTACAGGTTTCTGGTGACATTTATTCCTGGGAACCTGAAGCTTTCAACCATCTCTATTTCCGTTTTGCCAATGTATACCAGGGTATGTGTACCGCTTCGCTTCCTGAAGTCGATCACAATCTCCTTTGTGTTGCTGACATTGTGGGAAGGTTTGCTGCCTTGGCATCAGGTTACAAGGTTCTCAATCTCCTTCCTGTGCTCTGTCTCATCATTATTTTATATCCGGCCCACTACGGTGGTGTCCTTTGCGAATTTGTACATTGAGTTGGATTTGTACTTGGCTGCAGGGTCATGGGTGCATAAGGAGTGAGGAAGGCTGTTGAGAACGCACTCATTTGGGGCACCAGTGTTGAGGATTATCGTGGAGGATGATTTGTCACCTACCCTCACTGCACTGGTCAGGAAGTGGAGAATCCAGTTGCCGAGATGAATGCTGACCCGTCGTACAATGAGTTTGGAGATGAGTTTGGATGGGGTAATGGTATTGAAATCAGAACTGCAGTCAATGAATAGAAATCTGACATAGGCGTCTCTCATATCCGGGTATTCCAGGGATGAGTGTAGGGCCAGAGAGATGGCATCATCTTGTTGTGGCAGTAGGCGAAATGCAGTGGGTCAAGGTTGCTTGCTAGACTGGAGGTGAGAGGATCACTCAGGTTGGAGATGAGAGGTAATATTTTCCTATCAAGTGAAGGGTGACTGAAACATTCTGGAGTTATCTGTTGCTTAGGTAATAGGGGGATATCATTGGATGCTCCTTTACAAATAGACAGTCTCTCCTGAGAATGGTAACATGCGTGGATGTTTATATTCAGGTCATCAGTCAGTTTTAAAAAATGACTTCAACTTTTCTTCTTGGGAGGAGCTCTTGAATGCACCGATGAGTTGGTTATTTTCACTTCTATTTCTCTAAGCACATTTATTCTTAATCAACTGTTGTATTATCAAGTCTAATCTCTGGGAGAGATGGATTAATATTCTCACTTTGAAACTATGATACATACATTTGGAGACAAAAGAGGCTGCAGATGCTGGAATGTAAAGCAACAAACAGCCTGGTAAACGAATTGTCAAGTTTCAGGACCAAACCTTGCACCAGAACAGTAAATGTTTGGACTAATCCTCTTCTGTTGTTTGAAATGAGCCCCCGTAAACATGTAAGTCTGTCAGCTATAAAGATGGAGCATCACAGAGAACTGAGGAATTTCTCATAGACTTTAGAGATACAGCACGGAAACATGACCTTCGCCCCACCGACCAGCGATCACCCCGTTAACTTGCACTATCCCTCACACACTAGGGACGATTTACAATTTTACCGAAGATAATTAACCTGCGAGCCTGTACGTCTTTGAAGTGTGAAAGGAAACTGGAGCACCCGGAGAAAGCCCAAACTGTCACGGGGAGAAAGTACAAACTCCGTACAGACTGCACTCGTAGTCAGGATCGAACCTGGGTCTCTGGTGCTGTAAGGCAGCAACTCTACCCCGGCGCCACCCTACTCATTCTGACTCTGACTCTTACTCGTTCAGAAAAAACACTAAAATTATACAGTGATGGAATCGTCTGTAAAAGTACTCAATGGGGAGTTATCAAATAACAATTTCGATTCACTGTCTAAATTCAGCATCCATAATTTTTAAAAAACTCCATTCATCTTGCATTTCTACCATCTCACCAGTCGCTTATTCTGTCAATTTATTCACAAAATGCTGGAGTAAATCAGCAGGTCAGGCAGCATCTCGGGAGAGAAGGAATGGGTGACGTTTCGGGTCGAGACCCTTCTTCAGACTGATGTCAGGGGGGCGGGACAAAGGAAGGATATAGGTGGAGACAGGAAGATAGAGGGAGATCTGGGAAGGGGAGGGGAAGGGAGGGACAGAGGGACTATCTAAAGTTGGAGAAGTCGACGTTCATACCACTGGGCTGCAAACTGCCCAGGCGAAATATGAGGTGCTGTTCCTCCAATTTCCGGTGGGCCTCACTATGGCACTGGAGGAGGCCCATGACAGAAAGGTCAGACTGGGAATGGGAGGGGGAGTTGAAGTGCTCGGCCACCGGGAGATCAGTTTTGTTAATGCGGACCGAGCGCAGTGAAGCGATCGCCGAGTCAACCCTTGCAATAGGTTCCTATTCACTTTTTACAGACTGGTGACAGTTCATTATAAAGCCCAAATAGGTACTGAATATTTAACACCATTGAAATTCCAATGAAATTCCAATGAGTTTTCTATCTTTCCTAAAGTCTGAAGAAGAGTCCCGAACCAAAACGTCACCTATCCATTTTCTTCACAGATGCTGCCTGACCTGCTGAGTTACTCCAACTTTTTGTGTCTGTTTTTTTTTGGTATAAATCAGCACCTGCAATTCCTTGTTATTACATTCTATCTTTCGTAGCATGATCACAAGATCACTACGCTTACGAATTGATCGCAAGTGGTTTGCCTTCATGAAGATACACACAGTGTATTTCTATCCCGAGAAGGTGCAAGTCATTTTGCACAGCTGATAAACAGCATGAGTGTCAATAAAGGATCATGTTCTGGCACAGATTTCTGAATGTCAGCTGACTGTTACTCAACTTCCAGTTATATTCGGGTTATGAGCGCACACACAGTATTTCTGAAAGTCTTCTTTGCAGTTGTGAAAAACTTAATGGCTGAGACTTCAGATCTACGGCAGGCAACACTAAGCTTATTGAACCATATTTGCTCGCACACAGTTCAAGTCAACCGAAGTAAAGCCATACAGAATTACATTAGGTTGAAAATAAATACTGGGTAACTAAATTTCGGATGGACATGAATTTAGCATTTGTTCATTCCAAGTAATAAAGATTGGCAGAGCAACTGCAAATAGAAATCTGGCTGAATCCCAAAGTTATCCATACCTGGCCAGAACTGAACCTGCAATAGATGATTAAATTACTTTGGTTAAGCAGATTTCTTAGGACTTCTTTCAAACCTAAGGCGTTTGCGGTTTGGCTGTTAAATCCTTATTTTGTAAAGTTGATACTTATGATTGATCTTCATTTGGATTCAATTTTTAAGTCAAACACAAAAAAAGTCTCGTTTTCAAATCAGATTTTAAACTCTTTTGCTGGTATTTTAAAACATCGATTTTCTTTAAGCAGTCACTTTTGGCATCAAATATGTCTAGCTCACTGATAAGCCAAGGCGATAATGTAACTGAAGCATGCATTCGTCAGGACAGAGTAATAAGAGACATCTTGATTATCCACAGTAACAACAGATCCATTTGTTTCAGCTGTTTTTTTAAAGCAGGGACTTGGAAGCTTCACTGCAGTCAACTGTATTAGTCCACGTCCAGAATTACTCATCTGTACTTTCTATCAATAGTTTCAATCAGTTCAATATTGGGACTCACCAAATATTGAAAGCAACCAGTGCTGTCTGTACAGAATTTGTACGTTCTCCCTGTGACTGCATGGGTTTTCTCCGGGTGCTCTGGTTTCCTCTCACATTCCAAGGATGTACAGGTTTGTAGGTTAATTGGCTTTGATAAAAATTGTAAATTGTCCCTAGTGTGTAGGATAGTGCTATTGCATGGGGATCATTGGTCGGTGCGGACTCGGTGGGTCGAAGGGCCTGTTTCTGCGTTGTCTCTCTCAACTAAACTAAACAGTGCAGGTTGCATTTCACATTTTCATATTTCTTTTGGATACAGCTTTTCTTTCAAAATGTTTCAATTCATTCATTTAAAATTACGTCCGTATTTTTATTTGTCGATATGCTTAAAGCCAGGAAACAATGCTGCCGACTTGCTTGCTCTGTAGGGCTGTTTCCGTGACTTGCAGCCTTTGACTTTATGGCCTTCCTGTCCGCAGACGTAACATGTACAGGACCTTTCGCAGTTCTGCGGTCTTGTAGTTTTGCTGTCCCGGTTAGTTTTGAGCTTTGCCTCACCTTTGTCGGATCCCGATGTCTTATCTGCCGTTCGGTTGGCTTCAGGGCTCGCTTCCGAGTCCTGCAACTCCTCCATTCTCTGAAGCCTCTCCATTTGATCCATTTGGTGCAAAGCAAGTTGCTTCACTAATGTGGTCAGCTCCAGCAGCGCAGGGTCTTGCTCAAAACTCGTCCCTGCACCAGCCAATTCAGAAGCATCTTCCAAGCATTTCTCACCAACTTGCACAGAAGGAGTTGAATCACACCCTTCCTCTGGCTTTCCAAACTCCTCATCTTTGCACAGCAGTCGTTTCTGGTCTGTTTGTTGCTCCTTGAACATGACCAACTTTGGGTTACAAGCTGGAGGCTTCGGGTGAATATTCCTCTCATGTGCCGAAACCTGTGGCTTAACTTTCAAATCCTTATGCGCAGAGGAGCTGCGCCTCCTGGCTTTTGCTTTGAAGGACCTCAACACGGCCGCCACAGAATAGGTGGCCTGCAATTCATTTGGCTGCTCGAAGCTTTGAAGGAAACCAATCGCGGGGTCCAGCGAAGGTCGTGAGGTTGCATATTCTGCTCTGAGCTTCTCAAAGGCTCCGGTGGGGCTTTGGTCCCTCAATGGCAACTCCAACACAAGCATCTTTGCTCTTCCCTCGAGATGGCGAAGCACGGTGGGAAACTGAAGTGCAGCAGGCAGTTCGTGAGCATCCAGCGTCCGCTGCATTTCCCTGATCCAATCTTCCACGACAATCCCACTTGCCGGGTTCCCACCGAGCCTGGGTGCACTCACTAACCGGCGGGATGCACTCGAGGGGTAACACAGAGCCAGCGGGAATGATTCGGACTGACAGGAGAGGGCAGGAGGGAGGGACAGAATGTCCATTTCTGGCGGCTTCCAATGCACTTCAGCTAAGTGACTGCTTGCCTCGCTCGACTCAGCAAGCTTCTTTCTCTACGGAACAGATATGAGCAACAGAGTTCAACCAAGTAACCATGGGCATCCCACATTTCGCTTTGGCTTCCAAGCCACGTTAGACAGCCTCTGCTGTAGCAGGCATTTGCAAATGCAACAAAACACTGCAGCTTGCTTCACTAAAACCATAGTTTACCCCTCCCCTCTGCCCTATCGTGATCTAGAAAGGCCACAAAAGCATCATCTGTGTTCATTGGGGTCCCAATCTGAAACATCACCTACCTACTTTCTCCAGATATGCTGCCTGACCTGCTGAGTTACTCCAGCACTTTTTGTCCATCTTTGGTATAAACTAGCATTTGTTGTTCCTTTTTATTACATTATATCTGTTCATAACTTGTCTCTTTACCAAAGTGCCACCTATTGCATATTTAAAATAGGCACAAAATACACAAACATAAAATGCATATTTCTCAAACATATAGACAACAGGTTAATTGGCTCAATTTAACATTGGCGGTTAAAAGAAGTCATAATGTGGGTCTTGATTTTATGACCCACTTCTTAAATACTTTTTGTATTTACAGAGATCAGTGGATAACAAAATACATACTTTGTCTCAAACTTTTTAACACCTAATGTAACACAATGGACAGGTACATGGATAGGAAAGGTTTAGAGGGTTACAGGCCAAACGTGGGCAGGCAGGACAACTTAGATGGAGCAATCTGGTCAGCACAGGCGAGGTGGGCCAAGGGGCCCGTTTAGTTCAGTTTAGTTTATTGTCACGTGTACCGAGGTACAGTGAAAAGCTTTTGTTGCGTGCTAACCAGTCAGCAGAAAGACAATACATGATTACAATCGAGCCATTTACATGATAAGGGGATAACGTTGAGTGCAAGGTAAAGCCGGCAAAGTCCGATCAAGGATAGTCCGAGGGTCATCAAAGAGGTAGATAGTACTTCAGCCCTGCTCTCTGGTTGTGGTCGGATGGTTCAGTTGCCTGATAACAGCTGGGAAGAAACTGTTCCTGAATCTGGTGGTGTGCATTTTCACACTTCCAATATATTCCTTTCCACGCCAGGGAAATTTACAGTGTTTCAGCAGCAAAGTGGATAGCAAGAGAGCATTCATTATAAATAAAAGTAAAGATAAGGATAAATTGTATTCCTTAACTGTTACTGTTGACTCGTCTGCTGGGAGCAGTGCTGGTTGTGCAGTCTCACAGTAGCGGGAAGGAAGGACCTCCTATATCTCTCCTTCATGCACTTGGGGTGAAGGAGTCTGTCACTGAAGGAGCTACTCAGTGCAGTGACAGTGTCCTGCATGGGGTGGGAGTCGTTGTCCAGCAGCAATGTTAACTTTGCCATCATCCTCCTCTCTCCCACCGCCTGCACTGAGTCAAGGGGGCAACCCAGGATGGAGCTGGCCTTCCTGGCCAACTTGTCAAGTCTCTTCCCTTCCGCCGGTGAGATGCTGCTGCTCCAGTAGACCACTCCATAGGAAATGGCTGATGCAACCACCTGCACTCCAAAGGACCTGAGTCTCCTTAGCAGATAAAGTCTGTTCTGGCCCTTTCTGTATAGCGCATCTGTGTTTTTGGTCCAGTCCAATTTATTATTGAGGTAAACACCCAGGTACTTATAAGAGTCCACCCTCCCGATGTCCATTCCCTGGATGTTCACCGGTGTCGGGGGGACCTGGCTGCGCCTGCGGAAATCTACCTTTTGCCTGATGGGAGAGGGGAGAAGAGGGAGTGGCCAGGGTGCGACTCGTTCTTGATAATGCTGCTGGCCTTGCTGAGGCAGCGTGAGGTATAAATGACAACGGTATAAATAAAGAAATCTTAATTCTTATACACCCCTGCTGAAATGTTTCTAATCAGATGTGCAAATGCTACCTTCAGCAGCATAAAATGAGAGCAATCAATTCTAAAGCTCTCAGCTCACCTCCCCTGTGGTTTTAATCATAATTGCACATCATAATTGCAGTTATGAAAATACATTTAATACCGCAATGAGAATCAAAGAATGCAGACGCTGGGAATCTGAAATAAAAATAGAAAATGCTGGAAACAGCATCCTTATTACTGTTGCCACAGTTCCTCTGGTATCTTTGGTCAAAACTTCCCAAAACTTCCCCTCTTTCTAAAATAAAACACTTGTATTTTGAATTAAATAACCTTTTGATTTAAAAATGTTCGTAAAATAGGAGTAGGTCATGTTCAAGACATGGATATACAGCCATTCCACTGAATAAACCTCATTTGTTTGTCCATTCCAGATCCAAGCACAATGACAGACTAATTTATCATGCTCATCACTAGTACAAAAACATGAAGCCACGGAGTCCGGTCCCTGCCCGTCCCCCGAAGACCGGAGAACCGAAGAGGAGGGAGCCGGAGACGATGGTCACGAGGAGCAAGGCCGGTGGGAAAGTGAAGCGGGGTCTTACCCCCCCATGCACCTCCAGGTTGGCTGCGGGAGGTGCCCTCAGGGCCGAGTGAGAAGGGGAACGTCGGTACGCTGAACGATCCAGAGATTGGGCGATGCTCCATAAGATCATAAGAAATAGGAGTAGAGTTAGGCTAATCAACCCATCAAGTCTACTCCGCCATTCAATCGTGGCTGATCTATATATTTTTTTAGATTGTTTAGATTTAGAGATACAGCGCAGAAACAGGCCCTTCGGTCCACCGGGTCCGCGCCGCCCAGCGATCCCCGCACATTAACACTATCCTACACACGCTAGGGACAATTTTTCACATTTACCAAGCCAATTAACCTACAAACCTGTACGTCTTTGGAGTGTGGGAGGAAACCGAAGATCTCGGAGAAAACCCACGCAGGCCACGGGGAGAACGTACAAACTCTGTACAGACGGCGTCCGTAGTCAGGATCGAACCTGAGTCTCCGGCACTGCATTCGCTATAAGGCAGCAACTCTACCGCTGCGCCACCGTGCTGCCCATCTACCTCCCCCTCCTAACCCCACTCTCTTGTCTTCTCCCCATAACCTCTGACACCTGCACTAATCAAGAATCTATCTATCTCTGCCATAAATATATCCACTGACTTTGCCTCCACAGTCTTCTGTGGCAAAGAATTTCACAGATTCATCACTCTCTGACTAAAGAAATTCCTCCTCATCTCCTTCCTAAAAGAACCTCCTTTAATTCTGAGGCTTTGATCTCTAGTCCTGGACTCTCCCACTAGTGGAAACGTGCTCTCCACATCCACTCCATCCAAGCCTTTCACAATTCTGTACGTTTCAATCAGGTCCCCCCACTCATTCTTCTAAACTTTTCTAAGACCTAGTGAGCAGACTTGACTTTGGAAATAGTGCCAAATCTAACAACTCACAAAGAATTTCATCGTGTTTTGCACATGTGGCAGTAAAGCACCACTGAACTATAATTGGTTGTTCAAGCTGAGGCATCCATTGCCTGTGGGATTTCAATTTATTTTTTCTTGCGATTCCAATGATTAAGAGGATAATGCTATGACCTGTTGTTCACTTTACAGCAAGGCCATCCCCAACTCTTTGAAAGCTTCTTTCTTGCTACAGCTCAAGACATAAGGATGATACAACATACAACTTGCAGCCTGACATCTTATATCTCACCTTCAAGTGTCACGAAAAGACATACTTGAATATGAACATGAAAATTTAGGCACAAAAATAAATCCTTTCGAGTCAGAGTCATACAGCATAGAAACAGCCTACTTTCAGCCACTTGGTCGAGTATCCCTCTAAACCTTAAAGGACATAAAGTGCTGGAGCAACTCAGCAGGTCAGGCAGCATCACTGGAGAACATGGGTAGGTGACGTTTCGGGTGAAGACTTTTTTGAGACGGGATATCTTGATCTGGAACATCACCTCTCCATGTTCTCCAAAGATACTGCTTAATCTGCTGAGTTACTCCTGCAATTTGTATTAACCTGGTCCACCGGGTGGCGCCCTCAGCGATGGCAGCCTCGCCAACGGTCAGTCTGTCTTTTCATCTTTTTTGTTATTTTTAGTGTGTTTTTAAAGTGTGTTAATATTCTCTGGTTTGTTTTATGTGGGGGGGTGGGGGAGGGGATCGGGTAGATGCCTGGGATCGACGCTCCAACCGCAGCCTGCGGATTTCACCATCGAGGAGCTTGCAGTCTGAGTTAGAGGCTGATGTCGGGAAGCTCCAAAGTCGCAGAAGGTTTGACCAGCCCCGGCCGGGGTCTGATCGCCGGGCACGGGGGAGCAGAGATTCCCCACCCCTCAGGCCCGATGCAGGAGCTCGATCGCCCCGACGCGGGGGGGGGCAGACCGCCGGCTACAGAAGCCAAGATCGTCCCGTCATCAGAAGGCTCGAGGCCCCTGACCGTGGGAGAACAAAGAAGGGAAGAAGATGGAACTTTTTTTTTCACCTTCCATCACAGTGTGGAATGTGGAGGAATCACTGTGGTAGATGTTTATGTTAAAATGTATTTTGTGCGTTTTGTTGCTTTTTATTGGTATGACTGTATGGTAAATCAAATTCCTCGTATGTTGCAAAACATACCTGGCTAATAAAGCATGAGTATCTGCAGTCCCTGATTTCTCCCTCCAAACCTTTCCTATCCATGTACCTGTCCAAATGCATTTTTAATGTTGTTATAGTAACTGCCTCAACTACCTCTGGCAGCTCGTTCCACATACCCAACACCCTCTGTGTGGGAAAAGTTGCCATTCAGGTAAGCTGAAACCTCTTAGTAACTCTTTCCCCTCTCACTTTAAACCCATGTCCTCTGGTTCTTGATTCCCCTACTCTGGGTAAAAGACTGTGCATCAACCCTATCTACCCCCATGACCTAAACCCCTCTATAAAATCACCCTTCATCCTCCTGCACTCCAAGGAATAAAGTCCTCACCTGCCCAAACTCTCCCTATAGTCAGGCCTCAAGTCCTGGCAACACTCTCGTAAATCTTCGCTGCACTCTTTCCAGCTTAACAACATCTTTCCTACAGCAGAAACTGAAAGTAATGTCTGAAGATGGGTCTTGACCTGAAACGTCACCTATTCCTTTGCTCCAATAGACAATAGGTGCAGGAGGAGGCCATTCGGCCCTTCGAGCCAGCACCGCCATTCAATGTGATCATGGCTGATCATTCTCAATCAGTACCCCGTTCCTGCCTTCCCCCCATACCCCCTGACTCCGCTATCCTTAAGAGCTCTACCTAGCTCTCTCTTGAATGCATTCAGAGAATTGGCCTCCACTGCCTTCTGAGGCAGAGAATTCCACAGAGATTCACAACTCTCTGACTGAAAAAGCTTTTCCTCATCTCCGTTCTAAATGGCCTACCCCTTATTCTTAAACTGTGGCCCCTGGTTCTGGACTCCCCCAACATTGGGAACATGTTTCCTGCCTCTAACGTGTCCAACCCCTTAATAATCTTATACGTATCAATAAGATCTCCTCTGAAGGATAGCGGAGTCAGGGGGTATGGGGAGAAGGCAGGAACGGGGTACTGATTGAGAATGATCAGCCATAATCACATTGAATGGCGGTGCTGGCTCGAAGGGCCGAATGGCCTCCTCCTGCACCTATTGTCTATTGTCATCCTTCTAAATTCATCCTCCAGAGATGCTGCCCGACGTGCTGAGTTACTCCAGCATTTTGTGTCTATCTACAATATTCCAAATGTGGCCTCACCAACATGTTGTAGAACTGTGACATAACCACCCAACTTCTATGTGTAGGGAGGAACTGCAGACGCTGGTTTAAACCGAAGATAGACACAAAAAGCTGGAGTAACTCAGCGGGTCAGGCAGCATCTCTGGAGAGAAGGAGTTGGTGGCGTTTCGGGTCAAGTCAAGTCAATTTTATTTGTATAGCACATTTAAAAACAACCCACGTTGACCAAAGTGCTGTACATCTGATTAGGTACTAAGGAAAAAAATGAAACATACAGTAGCACGCAAACAGTTCACAGCGCCTCCTCAATGAGCCTCAAACGCTAGGGAGTAGAAATAGGTTTTTAGCCTGGACTTAAAGGAGTCGATGGAGGGGGCAGTTCTGATGGGGAGAGGGATGCTGTCGAGACCCATCTTCAGACAACTTCTACACTCAATACCCTGACTGATGAAGGTCAATGTGCCGAAAGCCTTCTTGACCACCCTACCTACCTACCCATGACACTTATGATTTAAAAATATTAGTGCAACAGAAACAGCCACAATTTTGCATGCTGCAGCAGATGGATAATTTCCAAACAAATCATGCCTTGCATGCTCAATGTCTAATTTTAAAATGAGAATTAAACTCCATCTGTACAAGGTAATAGCATTTTTTATCCATCTGTGCAAGGTAATTCCTTCATGCCCTGTCATCTTCCCTGCTAACCCATCCCTGACCATCTCATAGAAACATAGAAAATAGGTGCAGGAGGCCATTCGGCCCTTCGAGCCAGCACCGCCATTCATTGTGATCATGGCTGTTCGTCCACAATCAATAACCCGTGCCTGCCTTCTCCCCATATCCCTTGATTCCACTAGCCCCTAGAACTCTATCTAACTCTCTCTGAAATCCATCCAGTGATTTGGCTTCCACTGCTCTCTGTGGCAGAGAATTCCACAAATTTACAACTCTCTGGGTGATTTTTTTTTCCTGCATCTAGCTTGTCCAGTCCTTTTATAATTTTATATGTTTCTATAAGAGCCCTTCTAAAAGAGGCTTGTATTCACTGGAGTACTTCTAAACTCCAGTGAATACAAGCCTAGTCTTTTCAATCTTTCCTCACTTTATCATATACATACAGCCGGAAACAGGCCTTTTCGGCCCTCCAAGTCCGTGCCGCCCAGTGATCCCCGTACATCAACACTATCCTATACCCACTAGGGACAATTTTTACATTTACCCAGCCAATTAACCTACAAACCTGTACATCTTTGGAGTGTGGGAGGACACCGAAGATCTTGGAGAAAACCCACACAGGTCACGGGGAGAACGTACAAACTCCGTACAGACAGCACCAGTAGTCGGGATCTCCGACGCTACATTCGCTGTAAGGCAGCAACTCTACCGCTGCGCCACCGTGCAGTCTTTTGAGTGCTTGGCATACATCTGTAGTCGAAAGCGTTATTTCCGAGTGGGATCATCTGACAGAGAGTTGACCTTAATAACCCTCCTCACCATGCGAGCCATAAAGTTTCACAACAATCTGCATTAATTATGCTGCTAAATTCACAGACCACCATTCAATCATGGCTAATCTATCTCCCCCTCCTAACCCCATTCTCCTGCCTTCTCCCCATAACCTCTGACACCCGTACTAACCAAGAATCTATCTAACTCTGCCTTAAAAATAGCATTTAAGAGACTTTAAGAGAGGATACACAGAGAATGGAGGGATATGGATCACATGCAGGCAGAAGAGATTTGTTTAGCTTGGCATCATGCTTGGCACGGACATTATGGGCTGAAGGAACTGTTCCTGTGCTTTACTGTTCTATATTATAAGATCTCAGCAAAAAGAACCACACCTTAAAACAATGAACTGTCATGTTGATATCACAGCTCTTGCAAAAGCATAAGCAAGCTAGTGGTCCACATAGTGTTGTTAAGACAACCCCAAGGGTTATGGGGCGAAGGCAGGAGAATGGGGTTGAGAGGGAAAGATAGATCAGCCATGATTGACTGGCGGAGTAGACTTGATGGGCCGAATGGCCCAATTCTGCTCCTAGAACTTATGAACTCATGAAGACCATCAAAATAAGCTATTAATCAAAATCCGATTGCAACTTGCGTCAGATATAAAGGCTTTCTGATGAACTAGGTTTTTAACCGGGCAAAAGTTAACACACGCACGCACACACACACACACACATTATAGCTCCCTGGATCACAGATGAATGGGCAATGAGATTATTTAAGACAAAAAGTAAATAAAATGCAGGCAATTTTTCAAAACAATCTGCTGGTGCAGCTACAATAAGAAACTCTGTACTGTACCTTGTCGTTGGTTGTTCTCTTGAAGACAGATACTTTTATCACCTTCCCACCGTCGACCCCATTTCCCCCATAACCCCACCATGTCTAAGGTGTTGGACGTAACAGTTAGTGTCTGTAGATTGGACTGCGGCCAAACTTAAAGAATATTCCACGTGCATGGGGCTCGTTGGTTGTGAAGCCTTATGATAAGTAACATTTTAACGCTATTTTTCAACTGGACTATAGATTGTTGATGCCCCAGATAATTACACTGTAAGCCAAGAAAGTTTCTAATAGTGTGTGATACAAAATGTGCCAGAGTGAGGCCAATCTCAAATTGGAGGAACAGCACCTCATATTTCACTTGGGCAGCTTACAACCCAGTGGTATGAATACTGATTTCTTCAATTTCAAGTAACCCTTGCATTCCCTTTCTCTCCATCCCACCCCCCCCCCCCCCCCCTCCACCCTAGTCATCCTACTAGTTTCACTGTTGTCCTGCTTAGTTTCACTGTTTGTATCTACTCATTATCACCTTTTCCACAGGCAACGGTGGACCATTGTGGGCTCTACCTTTCCTTGATCATCATTGTTGGCTTTCATAGCGATCATTCATTTGTTCTATATACCTATTCGTACCTCTACTTTCCCTCTCCCCTGACTCTCAGTCTGAAGAAGGGTCTCGACCTGAATCGTCACCTACTCCTTCCCTCCAGAGATGCTGCCTGACCCGCTGAGTTACTTCAACATTTTGTGTCTATCTTCGATGCTACAAACTATGCCTGGTGCCCATTCCCTTGGCCAGGGTGTTAAAGGTTGGCTTGCTGTGGTACGTACATGTTGAACGTTGGGCGTGCTGGCACTCCTCTTCATGTGCTTCCCTTTGGATGAAAGTGCTTCTTTCACTGTAACAGCCTAATACAAGGACAAAAGACCCAAAGTTAACTCATGCATCGTGAAGGAGAGTCACAAACAGACCGTTTTTCACACAATCATCGCTAAGTGACAAAGCCGTGGCCTGCAATAACTTAAAACCCCTGGAGACGGTGTACAGCAAACCAGATTTCAGTGTACGATGGAACTCTGTGGGTTCGGGCAGCATCTGTAGAGGGAAATAGACAGGAAGTTAAGGATAGCGGAGTCAGGGGGTATGGGGAGAAGGCAGGAACGGGGTACTGATTGAGAATGATCAGCCATGATCACATTGAATGGCGGTGCTGGCTCGAAGGGCCGAATGGCCTCCTCCTGCACCTATTGTCTATTGTCTATTGAACTGTTTCAGGTCGGGACCTTTCTTCAGATGAATGCTGTCTGAAAGTATCACAAAATGCTGGAGTAACTCAGCAGGTCAGGCAGCATCTCTGGAGAGAAGGAATGGGTGACGTTTCGGGTCGAGACCCTTCTTCAGACTGGAAGAATGCTGTCTGAAACGTCACCTGTCCATTTCCCTCCACAGATGCTGTCTGACACCTGAGATCCTCCAGCAGTTTGTTTTTCACTGAAGATTGCAGCTCCTGTAGTTCTGTGGCTTCTCCAAGTGAACTCTTCCCATGGTCCAAATTCAGAACCTTGTTATATTCAAGAACGTCATTAAAATATGTGCTTAAAGCTCATCCCACAACATTCTGGGATGCTAAATTAATGGGACCGTGATTTATTGAAGCATTTTAAGCAATTATCAGGACACCAAATGTGAGAATGCATTTTCACCATGTCCTTTGCCCCTCCATCCCCCCTCTGCGTCACTGACAATCACTCACAAGTCTTTACAAAGCACATCTCACATAGAGTCATCCACCTAAAACATAGAAAACAGGTGCAGGAGTAGGCCATTTGGCCCTTCGAGCCAGCACCGCCATTCAATATGATCATGGCTGATACAAAAACGAAGAAGGGTCTCGACCCGAAACGTCACCCATTCCTTCTCTTCTGAGATGCTGCCTGACCCGCTGAGTTACTCCAGCATTTTGTGAAATAAATACCTTCAATTTGTACCAGCATCTGCAGTTATTTTCTTACATTACAATGGCTGATATCCAAAATCAGTACCCCGTTCCTTCTTTCCCCCATATTCCTTAATTCCTTTAGCCCTAAGAGTTAAATCTAACTCTTTCTTGAAAACATCCAGTGAGTAGGCCTCCACTGCCTTCTGTGGCAGAGAATTCCACAGATTCACAACTCTGGGTGAAAATTGTTTTCCTCATCTCAGTCCGAAATGGCCTACCCTTATTCTTAAACTGTGACCACTGGTTCTGGACTCCCCCAACATCGGGAATTTTTTTCCTGCATCTAGCCTGTCCAATCCCTTAAGAATTTTATATGTTTCTAAAAGATCCAATCCAATCAAATACTACCCAAAACAGGCCATCTACACCAGCCCCACCTGCCCGCGTTTGGCCCATATGTCCCTCTAAACCTTTCCTGAACATTTTGCAAGCAAAATAAAGCAAAAAGCACCACTTTTGACCTGCTGAGTTCCATCGTACACTGTTTCTATAGAAGGTAGACACAAAATGCTGGAGCAACTCAGCGGGTCAGGCAGCATTTTGGGAGAGAAGGAATGGGTGACGTTTTGGGTCGAGACCCTTCTTCAGACTGATGTCACGGGAAGGGGGCGAGACAAAGATAGAATGTAGTCGGAGACAGTTTTCCTGCCTATCTTTGTCCTACCCCCTCCCCTGACATCAGTCTGAAGAAGGGTCTCGACCCAAAACATCACCCATTCCTTGCCTCCCGATGCTGCCTGATGCGCTGAGTTACTCCAGCATTTTGTGTCTACCTTCGATTTAAACCAGCATCTGCAGTTTTTTTTCCTACACTGTTTCTATAGATATGACTGAAGAGCCACACGAACAAATAGAACCAAAATTAAATTTCACATCAGATCATTACATCTTTCAAGACATGAGACAGACATTGCAAGGGGGGGAACACAAAACCGACGAACACTTCAAAACCCTGCAGATGAACACTGCAAACTGCTCATTGTTTATTGGGACTAACCAACAACCATTGAACATGTTTCACACTGTAAACACTGACTGACCAACTAACAATTCACAAAATATTTTGATGATGACACTATCAACTTTCAACTATATTTTGCTGTAAGAATCTATCCACAGACATTGTGACATTTTTGCTATTTTGTAGCTACCCCTTCGTTGCAGGGCACCTGAAATCTGAACATTGTTCATATTCTTAAAGCCCCAACTGTTTAGAGCGTGTTTAGACACTTTTCATTTTCATAAGATATTCATAAATGATACGTGCTGATTTAGGCCTTTCGGTCCATCAAGTCTACTCTGCCATACAATCACGGCTGATCTATCTCTCCCTCCTAACCCCATTCTCCTGCCTTCTCCCCATAACCCCTGACACCCTGCACTAATCAAGAATCTATCCATCTCCCTGACTTGGCCTCCACAGCCTTCTGTGGCAATGAATTCCACAGATTCACCACCCCCTCACTAAAGAAATTCCTCCTCATCTCCTTCCTAAAGGAAAGTCCTTTTATTCTGATGCTGTGGCCTTTGGTCCTAGACTCTCCCACGAGAGGAAACATCCTCTCCATATCTACGCTGTCCAGGCCTGGATGATGATGATGCTATCATCTTAACCAACCTGATCTCCCGGTGGCTGAGCATTTCAACTCCCACTCCCAGTCTAACCTTTCTGTCATGGGCCTCCTCCAGTGTCATAGTGAGGCCCACCGCAAATTGGAGGAACAGCACCTCATATTTTGTTTGGGCAGCTTCAGCCCAGCGGTATGAACATTGACTTCTCCAACTTTCGATAGTTCCTCTGTCCCTCTCTTCCCCTCCCCTTCCCAGTTCTCCAACTATCTTCCTGTATCCACCTATATCCTTTCTTTGTCCCGCCCCCCTGACATCAGATTGAAGAAGAGTCTCGACCCGAAACGTCACCCATTCCTTCTCTTCATAGATGCTGCCAGACCCGCTGAGTTACTCCAGCATTTTGTGATACCTTCGATTTGTACCAGCATCTGCAGTTATTTTCCTATCGTCTTTCAAGTACATTTTGCTGTATGAACTAATCAATTGTCTTTGTGGCATTTTTTGCTATTTTGCACTTGTCCCTTTGACAAAAGACAATAGACAATAGGTGCAGGAGGTGGCCATTCGGCCCTTCGAGCCAGCATCGCCATTCAATGTGATCATGGCTGATCATTCTCAATCAGTACCCCGTTCCTGCCTTCTCCCCACACTCCCTGACTCCGCTATCCTTAAGAGCTCTATCTGGCTCTCCCTTGAATGCATTCAGAGAATTGGCCTCCACTGCCTTCTGAGGCAGAGAATTCCACAGATTCACAACTCTCTGACTGAAGAAGTTTTTCCTCATCTCCGTTCTAAATGGCCTACCCCTTATTCTTAAACTGTGGCCCCTGGTTCTGGACTCCCCCAACATTGGGAACATGTTTCCTGCCTCTAACGTGTCCAACCCCTTAATAATCTTATACGTTTCGAAAAGATCCCCTCTCATCCTTCTAAATTCCAGTGTATACAAGCCGAGTCGCTCCAACATATGAGTCCCGCCATTCCGGGAATTAACCTAGTAAACCTACGAAGCACGCCCTCAATAGCAACGTCATCCTCAATATCATCTTTCAAGTATATTTTGCTGTATGAACTAATCAATTGTCTTTGTGACATTTTTTTGCTATTTTGCACCTGTCCCTTTGTTGCAGGATAACTGAAATCTGAACACTGCTGAGATTCTTAAAGCCCCATCTTTTCGGAGAGTGTTTGGACACTTCCGATCCCAGTGCAGACTCCTACCTGTCGGAGCCGTTCCAAACTCAGGATATTTTCCACTTCCAACACTCCTCTGGTATACTTCTCAATGTAGGTTTCTCCATCGCCCGCACCGTCATTTTCATTCTTGGCTGCCATGAGAGCCAAGGTCTCTCGATCTTCCGTCTCTTCCGAGGCCTGTGCAGAATAAAGGCAATTTGTCAGCGTGATAAAAAATCTAGAGGGCAGAGCAACCCTGAATCGTGCAAACTACTAAAATATTGCCATTGCAGTTCCACAATAAGAAGTGAAAGCTTTCAGTTTAATCACTTCTATGTATAAACAAGTAAAAATATTAACTCAACCATGACTAGAGTAGATGGGGCATGTTGGTCGGCGTGGGCAAGCCGGGCCGAAGGGCTTGATTTTAGATTTAGAGATTTAGAGATACAGCGCAGAAACAGGCCCTTCAGCCCACTGGGTCCGCGCCGCCCAGCGATCCCCGCACATTAACAGTATCCTACACACACTAGGGACAATATTTTTTACATTTGCCCAGCCAATTAACCTACAAACTTGTACGTCTTTGGAGTGTGGGAGGAAACCGAAGATCTTGGAGAAAACCCACGCAGGTCACGGGGAGAACATACAAACTCCGTACTCCGTAGTCAGGATCGAACCTGAGTCTCCGGCGCTGCATTCGCTGTAAGGCAGCAATGCCGCGCCACCATGCCGCCCATGGCTTGTTTCCGTGCTGTATGAGTCTATGATCAAGAACGTGATGTATGAGTCTATCATAAGGGCGGCACGGTGGCGCAGCGGTAGAGTTGCTGCCTTACAGCGAATGCAGCGCTGGAGACCCGGGTTCAATCCCGACCACGGGCGCTGTCTGCACGGAGTTTGTACGTTCTCCCTGTGACCTGCGTGGGTTTTCTCCGAGATCTTCGGTTTCCTCACACACTCCAAAGACATACAGGTATCTAGGTTAATTGGTTTGGTAAATGTAAAAATTGTCCCTAGTGGGTATAGGATAGTGTTAATGTGCGGGGATCGCTGGTCGGTGGGCTAAAAGGGCCTGTTTCCACGCTATATCTCCAAACTAAACTCCAAAGATGGACAGATTTATAGGTTAATTGGCTTTGGTAAAGATTGTAAACAGTCCCTATTGCATAGGATAGTGCTAGTCTACAGGAATCGCTGGTCGGCGTTAACCAAAGGGCCTGTTTCCGCGCTTTATCTTTACACTAAACTAAACTAAACTAGGTTGAAATCTAAATTGACCTGTGATCAACTAATAACTGAGAAATAACAGGAGGATTATATATTGAAATCGTTTTGACTTCTGGAATTTTTAGAGCATTAATTATGGTTCCATTCACATCTCTGATTTGTGCCGCCACAAGAGGGCGGCCAGAAAAGCTGACAGTTCTCAGGATTAAAAACTCATTTGTGGATTCCAATAGTAATAAGGCTTAGCTGCAAGGTCAGAGGGAGAAAGTTTAAAGATGATGAGTAGGGCAAGTTTCTTTTCCATGCACAGGGGAGAAAAAAGGCTCAAAGTGCTGGAGGAACTCAGTGGGTCAGCCAGCATCTCTGCAGAACGTGGATAGGTGACGTTTCTGGTCGGGACAGGGAGGATAATAGACAATAGGTGCAGGATTAGGCCATTCGGCCCTTCGAGCCAGCACCGCCATTCAATGTGATCATGGCTGATCATTCTCAATCAGTACCCCGTTCCTGCCTTCTCCCCATACCCCCTGACTCTGCTATCCTTAAGAGCTCTATCTAGCTCTCTCTTGAATGCATTCAGAGAATTGGCCTCCACTGCCTTCTGAGGCAGAGAATTCTACAGAGATTCACAACTCTCTGACTGAAAAAGTTTTTCCTCATCTCCGTTCTAAATGGCCTACCCCTTATTCTTAAACTGTGGCCCCTGGTTCTGGACTCCCCCAACATTGGGAACATGTTTCCTGCCTCTAACGTGTCCAACCCCTTAATAATCTTATACGTTTCGATAAGACAGGATGTTTCCAGTGGTGGGGTAGTTGAGATCCAGAGGTCACGGTCTCAGAATGCAGGGTACAGCATTTTAAACAGAGGTCAGTTCTTTAGGAAGAAATTGGTGAATCAATGGAATTCTCTGCTGTGGAGGACAGTGGAGACCAGGCATTATATGTATTAGAGGGGGGAGATATAATGCTAAGGAGTTTGGAGATGTGGGGGAAAGCAGGATTGTGGTCGTGGTGTGGGTTACACTGAATGTATTCAAGATAGTTAGATGTAGCTCTTAGGGCAAATGAAATCAAGGAATAGAGGGGGCAAGCAGGAACTGATTATGGATGATCAGCCTTGATCATATTGAATGGCCGTGCTGGCTCGAAGGGCCGAATGGTCTACTCCTGCACCTATTTTCTATGTTTCTATGAATGATCGAGCAGACCCAAGGGGCTATGTGACCTCCTAATTTCAAAGTTGTGGAGACATCCAGGTTATTGGTCTGTACAACATCAATGCGAGTGTAATTCTTCTTGAAGTACCCTGCCCGCAGTGAATGTCAGACCAACTCAAATAGCACCAAAAAAGAACCCAAAGTGCTGGAGTAACTCAGCGGTTCAAGCAGCATCTCTGGAGAACATGAGTAGGTGACAATTTTGGGTCGATACCTTCTTCAGGCTTTACATTCAGAAGAAGGGTCTCGACCCGAAACGTCACCCATTCCTTCTCTCCAGAGATGTTGCCTGTCCCGTTGAGTTACTCCAGCTTTTTGTGTCTATCTTCGGTTTAAACCAGCATCTGCAGTTCCTTCCTACACATTATTTTAAAAACGTTTAAATTAAACACGCGTAAATCGAGAGGGGGCTGTATTGTGTTGAAGTAACCAGCTTTCATCGTTAGTTGATTGCCGGGCACAGATTTACCTTTGGTATGTTGGAAACGATCTCATATGTAACTCCACACGAATGAAGAATGTACTTGTAGGACATTCTTCGCTTCAGACTCTGGGTAAAACTCTGAAAAAGTCATTAGAGAAATACGTTTGAATTAAGAACTTAATGAGATTAATTCTTCCCCTCTATGCGAAATTTAACGAGCAGTGTAAAAATAACACAGAATAATGCTTTAAAGAACTGGCAGCACTTTAAACGTTGGCGTCTCCGCTGGAATGGATTAAATAATACCCATGGCTTTCCTTTTGAAATTATCAACCGCCAGTTAAAATTGTCTCAGAAAAATAAACAGACTGGATTTAGAAGTGAAAGGTGGGCTGGCTGAATCACCACGGCAACAGGCAAGGCAGGCCAAGCTGGGTGATTGATCTCCAATTAGTGAACCCTTCTGGTCTAATAACCCACAAGCTCAAAACAGGAGTTCGATGCAAAAGTCATGTTCATGAGTCATAGGAGCAGAAGTAGGCCATTCGGCCCATCGAGTCTACTCCACCATTCAATCATGGCTGATCTATCCAACCTCTCTCAACCCCATTCTCCTGCCTTCTCCCCATAATCCCTGACACCCTTACTAATCGAGTATCTGTCAATCACCACTTTAAAAATATCCAATGACGGCCTCCACAGCCGTCTGGGGCAATGAATTCCACAGAGTCACCAACCTTTGACTAAAGAAATTCCTCCTCATCTCCATTCTAAAGGTGCGTCCTTTTATTCTGAGGCTGCCCTTTGGTCCTGGACTCTCCCACTAGTGGAAACACCCACTCTACATCCACTCTGTCCAGACCTTTCTCTATTCGGTGAGTTTCAATGAGGTCCCCCCTCATCCTTTCTAAACTCCAGCGAGTACAGGCCCAGTGCCGTCAAACGCTCATCATACGTTAACCCAATCATCCCCAGGCAGCTTCCCCTAAACCTCGTCTGGACCCTCTCCAGTGCCAGCACACCCTTCCTCAGATATGGGGCCCAAAACTGCTACAATATTCACCAGAAGGTGCCAGCACTTTTACTGCCTCAAACATTAGATTCTATATCTAGCCTTAGTTCGCAGCAGCAACTTTGTGTACCAATTTTAACTGAATCTGCACTGCAGATTCTGAAAACTATTTTAACAGTGATTTCTTTCCTTGTGAATTGGAGGAAGACAAAAGGATCATTGTCACGGTAATCAGTGAGATGGATTTTTACCCCTTCCCTTTTCACCCCCTGAAAATTTTCTACCCAACATCCATGCAATGAGAAACCAATGTGCAAGAACTCACCACTATCCACGGTGGCGCAGCGTTAGAGTTGCTGCCTCACAGCGCCAGAGACCCAGGTTCCATCCTGACCACGGGTGCTGTCTGTGCGGAGTTTGTTCGTTCTCCCCGTGACCTGTCTGCTTTCCTCCCACATTCCATGGACATGCAGGTTTGTAGGATAATTGGCTTCGGTAAAAAATTGTAAATTGTTCCTAGTGTGTAGTTTGTGCTTGTGTAACGGGGATCGCTGGTTGGCACGGCTTGTTACCACACTGTAACTCTGAACAACTACACTTTAGATATTAGAAACACAGAAACAGGCCCTTCGGCCCACCGAGTCTACCAGCGATCACACCGTACACCAGCAGTATCCTACTCACTAGGTATAATTTATTATTTTTACCGAAGCCAATTAACCTACAAACCTGTACATCTTTGGAGTGTGGGAAGAAACTGGAGCACCTGGAGAAAGCCCACGCAGGTCATGGGCAGAATGTACAAACTCTGTACAGATAGCACCTGTAGTCAGGATCGAACCCGGGTCTCTGGCGCTGTAAGGCAGCAACTCTACTGCTGTGCCACCGTGACGTCCTCTTGCTTCCCTGAAAAATATCAGGTTTTGGTGAAACAAAATAAAATGCTGGAGTAACTCAGCGGGACGGGCAGCATCTCTGGAGAGAAGGAATGGGTCTGAAGACTGAGGAAGGGTCTTGACCCGAAATGTCACCCATTCCTTCTCGCCAGAGATGCTGCCTGTCCCGCTGAGTTCAGTGTAGGTGTAAAGAGGTTCTTCTGCAGTTGTATAGGGCCCTGGTAAGACCACATCTGGAGTATTGTGTACAGTTTTGGTCCCCTAATTTGAGGAAGGACATCCTTGTAATTGAGGCAGTGCAGCGTAGGTTCACGAGATTGATCCCTGGGATGGCGGGACTGACATATGAGGAAAGATTGAAAAGACTAGGCTTGTATTCACTGGAGTTTAGAAGGATGAGAGTGGATCTTATAGAAACGTATAAAATTATAAAAGGACTGGACAAGCTAGATGGAGGAAAAATGTTCCCAATGTTGGGCGAGTCCAGAACCAGGGGCCACAGTCTTAGAATAAAGGGGAAGCCATTTAAAACTGGGGTGAGAAAAAACTTTTTCACCCAGAGAGTTGTGGAATTCTCTGCCACAGAGGGCAGTGGAAGCCAAATCACTGCATGGATTTAAGAGAGAGTTAGATAGAGCTCTTGGGGCTAGTGGATATGGGGAGAAGGCAGGCACGGGTTATTGATTGGGGACGATCAGCCATGATCACAATGAATGGCGGTGCTGGCTCAAAGGGCCGAATGGCCTCCTCCTGCACCTATGTTTCTATGAGTTACTCCAGCATTTTGTGTCTACCTTCGATTTTCAACCAGCACCTGCAGGTTTTGATTAAACTTGCACGAGGGGTTTCCTACCTGCTTATTGTAGACATTGACAGCTATACGTTTGCGTAGCACCAGCTCCACGGCTGCAGGGTGGCTGAGCTGCACCGTCACCTTTACAATCAAGTAGATGCGTTCATTCTGGCCGGTGACTTTGTTCAAGTAGATCGAATCGTGGACTGACGAATCCCAGGAAGCAACAGCAGAGATCTGGAAGCCAGGAGAGGGGAAAAAAAGGAACTGGATTTTAACAGGTTCCGTAAGCTTCTACGTTAAAGTTACCTGCTTGTCTGCAGTTCAACATCATCACATTTGCAGCCTGTAGCAAGCCCAGCACCACAATATGTAAACTACAGACTGACTCCCCTCCACCTCCCCAAATCTTTGCACATCCCCAATCGTTTCCACTCGTCACTTTTAATTTCATGTTTCATGCGTCTTGCACTTTATGATTGTTGGCCGATGAAATTTTCCGCCTGGGATAAATAACGTTCTATCGTATCGCATCGTATCGTAGTCAAGTCGAGGTGTCCTGAACCCAGGCACCAGGCAGGCAACACAGCCTTCGGGTCTCTCGATCCTCGTGATTGATCAGTGCCCAGACCATCACACCAACCAACCTGTGTCTCTCTTTCGTTTAAACCAGCATCTGCAGTTCCTTCAGACACACAAACCAACCTCCCTTCTAGTGGCTCCATTTATACCTCACGCTGCCTCGGCAAGGCCAGCAGCATCATCAAGGACCAGTCGCACCCTGGCCATTCCCTCTTCACCCCCTCCCACCGGGCAAGAGGTACAGAAGTGTGAAAAAGCACACCTCCAGATTCAGGGACAGTTTCTTCCCAGCTGTTATCAGGCAAATGAATCATCTTACCACAACCAGAGAGCAGTGCTGAACTACTATCTACCTCTTTGGTGAAACTTGGACTATACTTGATTGGATTTTGCTGGCTTTACCTTGCACTAAATGTTATTCCCTTATCATGTGCGTCTAAACTATAAATGGCTCGATTGTAATCATGTTGACTGGTTAACATGCAACAAAGGCTTTTCACTGTACCTCGGTACACATGACAATAATCTAAACTGTAACTGTTTTTTTGCATTATTATTCCAGTCTGATCCGAAACATCACCTATCCATGTTCTCGAGAGATGTCTGAAGAAGGGTCTCAACCTGAAACGTCACCAATCCATGTTCTCCTGAGATACCTGCTCTTGCTACCCCTCCCCCCACTCGCAACAAGGACAGGATCCCCCTCGTTCTCACCTTCCACCCCACCAGCCAGCGGATCCAACATATCATCCACCAACATTTCCGTCACCTACAACGGGACCCCACCACTGGCCACATCTTCCCATCCCCTCCCCTCTCTGCGTTCCGCAGAGACTGTTCCCTCCGTAACTCCCTGGTCCACTCGTCCCTTCCTACCCAAACCACCCCAACCCCGGGCACTTTCCCTTGCAACCGCACGAGATGCAACACCTGTCCCTTTGCCTCCCCCCTCAACTCCATCAAAGGACCCAAACAGTCTTTCCAGGTGAGACAGAGGTTCACCTGCACCTCCTCCAACCTCATCTATTGCATCCGCTGCTCTAGATGTCAACTTATTTATATCGGCGAAACCAAGCGCAGGCTCGGCGATCGCTTCGCTGAACACCTGCGCTCGGTCCGCATTAACGCAACTGATCTCCCGGTGGCCCAGCACTTTAACTCCCCCTCCCATTCCCAGTCTGACCTCTCTGTCATGGGCCTCCTCCAGGGCCATAGTGAGGCCCGCCGGAAATTGGAGGAGCAGCACCTCATATTTCGCCTGGGCAGTTTGCAGCCCGGTGGTATGAACGTCGACTTCTCCAACTTCAGATAGCTCCTCTGTCCCTCCCTTCCCCTCCTCCTTCCCAGATCTCCCTCTATCTTCCTGTCTCCACCTATATCCTTCCTTTGTCCCACCCCCGACATCAGTCTGAAGAAGGGTCTCGACCCGAAACGTCACCCATTCCTTCTCTCCCGAGATGCTGCCTGACCTGCTGAGTTACTCCAGCATTTTGTGAATAAATCGATTTGTACCAGCATCTGCAGTTATTTTCTTATTCTCCTGAGATACTGCCTGACCTGCTGAGTTAGTATCTCTGGAGAACATGGGTAGCCTCGGCAAGGCCACCAGCATAATCAAGAACCAGTCTCACCCCAGTCACTCTCTCTTCTCCTCTCGCCCATCAGGCAAGGGGTGCAGAAGTGTGAAAACTTACACCTCCAGATTCAGGGACAGTTTCTTCCCAGTTGTTATCAGGCAACTGAACCATCCCATCACCAACTGGAGAACGGTCCTAATCTCCTATCTACCCCATTGGAGACCTTCAAACTATCTTTAATCGGACTTGACCGGACACTATCTCGCACTAACCATTATACTCTTTATCCTATATCTGTACACAGTGAATGGCACAAATGTAATCATGTATAGTATCCAAACATGTACGCGTGTACAAAATCATGAGAGGAATAGATCGGGTAAACGCACAGAGTCTTTTGCCCAGAGTAGGGGAATCGAGAACCAGAGGACATAGGTTTATGGTGAGGGGGGGATAGATTTTGATGGGAATCTGAGGGGTAACTTTTTTACACAAACGAGTGGTGGGTGTATGAAACAAGCTGCCGGAGGAGGTAGTTGAAGGAGGTACTATCGCAACGTTTAAGAGACATTTAGACAAGTACATGGATCGGATAGTTTCGGAGGGATATGGGCCAAAAGCAGGCAGGTGGGACTAATTTAGATGAGGCATGCTGGTCGGCGTGGGCAACTTGGGCCAAAGGGCTTGTTTCACCCTGTATAATTCTATGACTCTGTGACTCTAGTCTTTTCGCCGACAGGATAGCATTCACTGTACCTCGGCACACATGACAATAATAAACTAAACTAAACTGAACCAAAGAGGAAGTTTCGTGTCGAGACTCTTCTTCAGACTATTGATCAGACTTCTTCAGATGTGCCTACTTTTTAAATTTAGAGTTCCACACACCAGAGGTTTTCTTCTCCCACTCACTTCTTTACTTCTCATTTTAAATGCACTGAGGGTGGCGCAGCGATAGAGTTGTTGCCTTGTAGCGCCATTGACCCGGGTTTGATCCTGACCACGGGTCCTGTCTATATGGTGTTTGTACACTCTCCCCATGACCTGCCTGAGTTTTCTCCGGGTGCTCCGGTTTCCTCCCACACTTGTACAGCGTTGAAAGTTAATTGGCTTCAGTGAGAAATTGTAAATTGTCCCGAGTGTGCGTAGGATAGATTTTTTTTTTAGAGATACAGCGCAGAAACAGGCCCTTCGGCCCACCGGGTCCGCGCCGCCCAGCGATCCCCGCACACACTAACACTATCCTACACCCACTAGGGACAATTTTTTCCATTTGCCCAGCCAATTAACCTACATACCTGTACGTCTTTGGAGTGTGGGAGGAAACCGAAGATCTCGGAGAAAACCCACGCAGGTCACGGGGAGAACGTACAAACTCCGTACAGACGGCGCCCGTAGTCAGGATCGAACCTGAGTCTCCGGCGCTGCATTCGCTGTAAGGCAGCAACTCTACCGCTGCGCCACCGTGCCGCCCTGTTAGTGTGTGGGGATCGCTGGTCGACGCGGACTCGGTGGGCTGTTTCCGTGCTGTATCACTAAACTAAACTACGAAACTAAACTGAACCAAAGGCGATATTTCGGGTCGAGACCCTTCTTCGGACGATTGATCAGACTTTTTCAGATATGGTTTCTTTTTAAATTTAGAATTCCACACATTTCTCACTTCTCACTTCTTCGACACTTTTCATTTTAAATACACCGCCAGGTGGAATTCTGTCATTCATCGCATTCTTTGCAACACAGCAAACATTTCAGACTTTTATTCGTGTGCAGCCAAGCCACGATTTATGTTGCGAGATACTTAAGGGCAGGATAACCAGACACTCAATAATGAAGTGGATTCAGCAAATGGTTCTTAAATTATAAATGAATCTCCCTGTAGTTTGGCACTCCCAGCGGTGAGTGATGTTCACAGAGACCAGACCGTAAGATAGGTTTGATAAAAAGGAGTGGAAAGAGATTCATTACATAAAACAATGAGCGTTTGATGAGCGTTTGACGGCACTGGGCCTGTACTCGCTGGAGTTCAGAAGAATGAATGGGAGAACCTCATTGGAACTTACTGAATAGTGAAAGGCTTGGATAGAGTGGATGTGGAGAGGATGTTTCCCACTAGTGGGAGAGTCTAGGACCAGAGGCCATAGAATTAAAGGACGTACAGTATCTTTAGAAAGGAGAGAAAGATTTTTTTTTAGTCAGAGGGTGGTGAATCCGTGGAATTCATTGCCACAGAAGGCTGTGGAGGCCATGTGGATGTGGAGAGGATGTTCCCACTAGTGGGAGAGTCTAGGACCAGAGGCCATAGAATTAAAGGATGTACAGTATCTTTAGAAAGGAGATAATAATAATAATAATACATTTTATTTATATAGCGCTTTTCATATACTCAAAGACGCTTTACAGAGATTTTGAGAACATAGGGAAATGAATAAATAGATAAATAAGTAAATAAATAAATGAACAGAGAAAGGAGACAGAAGGTGAGGTGACCTTCAGTGGTTGAAGGCAGTACTGAACAGGTGAGACTTTAGCGATGTTTTGAATGTGGTGAGTGTGGGGGAGTCTCTAACGGTTTGGGGTAGTGAGTTCCATAGGGTGGGAGCAGCGATGGAGAAAGCCCTGTCCCCCCAGGATCTGAGTTTAGTCCGGATGTGGGGGGATAGGAGATTGGCAGCGGCAGAGCGGAGGGTGCAGGTGGGAGTGTGCCTGTGGAGGAGGTCGGTCAGGTAGGATGGGGCCAGGTTATGGAGGGCTTTGTAGGTTATGAGGAGGATTTTGTACTGGATTCTCTGGGGGATGGGGAGCCAGTGGAGTTTATAAAGGACGGGGGTGATATGGTCACGGATCGAGGTGTGTGTGAGTAGACGGGCAGCGGAGTTTTGAATGTATTGAAGTTTATTGATGATTTTTGAGGGTGCGCCATAGAGGAGGCTGTTGCAGTAGTCCAGACGGGAGGTGATGAAGGCGTGGATGAGGGTTTCTGCAGCTGTGGAGGAGAGGGACGGACGGAGACGGGCAATGTTTTTGAGGTGGAAGAAGGCTGTCTTTGTGATGTGTTTGATGTGTTTGTCGAAGGAGAGGGTTTGATCAAGGATGATTCCAAGATTCCGGATGTGAGGTGAGGTGGATACTGGGAGACCATCAATGTTGAGGATGAAGTTTTGGGTGGATTTGGTGAGCATTTTTGGACCAATGATGATGATTTCAGATTTGTTGCAATTGAGTTTGAGGAAGTTTGATTGAAGCCAAGATTTTATTTCAGTAATGCAGTTTGTCAGTGTAGAGTGTGTGGTGGAGGAGATTGACTTGGTGGAGATGAGGAGCTGGATATCATCGGCGAAGCAGTGGAAGTTGAGACCATGACGGCGGATTAATTGACCAAGGGGGAACAGGTAGAGGATGAAGAGGAGGGGGCCAAGGACTGAGCCTTGGGGGACACCTTGGGGGAGGGGAGCGGTGGGGGATTTACAGTTGTTAATGGAGATGAACTGGTGTCTGTCAGAGAGGTAAGATTTGAACCAGGATAGGGCTGTGCCGGTGATGTTAAGGGAGGTTTCAAGTCGGGTGAGGAGAATGGAGTGATTTATGGTGTCAAAGGCGGCGCTGAGGTCAAGTAGGATAAGGATGTTGAGGTTGCCAGCGTCGGAGGAGAGGAGAATGTCGTTTGTGATTTTGAGGAGCGCAGTTTCAGTACAGTGGTTTGAGCGGAATCCGGATTGGAAAGTTTCATACAGGTTATTGGTAGAGAGGTGGTATTTGAGTTGGGAAGCTACAGCACGTTCCAAAACTTTGGACAGAAAGGGTAGGTTGGAGATTGGTCTGAAGTTGTTTGGGGTGTCAGGGTTTAGACCAGGTTTTTTCGGAATGGGGGTGACAGCAGCGATTTTGAGGGATGGCGGGACGATGCCAGTGGACAGGGAGGAGTTTATTGTTGCAGTGATAAGTGGAGAGAGAGCAGGAAGGCAGGCCTTGACAAAGCTGGAGGGGATGGGGTCCAGAGAGCAGGTGGCAGTTTTTATTCCTGTGAAGAGGTCAGAGAGGTCGGTGGTGGAGATTGGGGAGAACTGAGGCAAGATGGGAAAGATTTTTTTTTAGTCAGAGGGTGGTGAATCCGTGGAATTCATTGCCACAGAAGGCTGTGGAGGCCAAGTCAGTGGATATTTTTACAGCGGAGAATGAGAGATTCTTGATTAGTACGGGTGTCATGGTGTTATAGGGATAAGGCAGGAGAATGGGGTTGAGAGGGAAAGATAGATCAGCCATGATTGAATGTCGGAGTAGACGACGGGCTGAATGGCCTAATTCTGCTCCTAGAATTAGAACATATATGCAGACTGAAATTCTCCCACCTAGTCTGTATTCACATGACTTCTCAAATAACCCTGCTCAAGAATGACATCCTCTACTAAAAATACTTAATTACCAACACCCAAACCTAGTTTCAAACAAGTCTCTTTTAGTTTAGCTTTTTGGTTTAGAGAAACAGGGTGGAAACAGACCCTTGAGCCCACCAGGTCCGCACCGCCCAACGATCCTCGACATTAACACTACCCTACACACACCAGGGACAATCTTACATTTATACCAAGCCAATTTTACCTGTCCGGCAACATTACAGTCTGGTTTGGGAACAGCTCTGCCCAGGACAGGATGGCCCTGCAGAGAGTAGTGCGTTCAGCAGAACGCACCATGGGAACTACACTCGTCCCCCTGCAGGACCTATACATCAGGAGGTGCAGATCCAGAGCAAGCAAGATCATGAGGGACCCCTGCCACCCCAGTAATGGACTGTTCCAGATGCTACGATCAGGCAAACGCCTCCGCTGTCACGCTGTGAAAACGGAGAGGATGAGACGGAGCTTCTTCCCACAGGCCATCAGGACTGTCAACTTTTATAACCCCAGAGACTAAATTTTTGTCGACACTAATAGTAACTTATTAACTTTATTTATATGCTGTAACTGTAATTCTTTTTGTGCACAACCCGCAGGCATTGCCACTTTCATTTCACTGCACATCGTGTATGTGTATGTGACAAATAAATTTGACTTGACTTGACTTGACTTAACCAACAAACCTGTACGTCTTTTAAGTGTGGGAGGAAACGGGAGATCCCGGAGAAAACCCACGCAGCCACGGAGAGAACGTACAAACTCCAGCATTTTGTGAATCTCCTGAGATGCTGCCTGACCTGTTGAGTTACTCCAGCATTTTGTGAAATCTCCTGAGATGCTGCCTGACCTGCTGAGTTACTCCAGCATTTTGTGAATAAATACCTTCGATTTGTACCAGCATCTGCAGTTATTTTCTTACAACTCCTTACAGGTAGTCAGTCACTGGCACTGTAAGACAGTAGCTCCACCGCTACGCCACCCTTTTTTTAAACTAGAAATGGTAACTGGATCTATCAGGGCAAGGGACGCTTGCTTGTGTTTGTGAAATGGAGTATTCCCCCATCTCAGCACTCTGCGGTAACTTCAAGCACATAATCTCCGGAGAAAAATGCCCTGTCAAATGACCCTCTGGTATGCGCGGCATTTTAAATGAGTTCTCTCGTTTCCCCGTGGACTAAATGTCAGAGGGCAGCCAGCACCAGCCTGCTGGAGTCAGCTCATTAAACGAGGATTACCGTAGAGCTGTGGAATCATCTCGCTTGAAGCAAGGTGCTCGTATGACATGCACTCCGTGCCAACACCAATCAATTTATGCCCTGGAGCCACGTCTCCTCCCCTGACAGTCTGCTGATTGATACCACTGACTGCAAAGCAAGTTCGACGGCGCAGAGAGGAAAGTGAACCCATGCAGTAAAATAATTAGTGAAAATATCACGTTAAAGGGCCTGTCCCAGTTACCCGATTTTTAAGGCGACTGCCGGCGACTATCAAAATCGTAGCAGAGCGCCGAAAAACAGGATCAACAAACTCATCAGGAAGGCCGGCTCCATCCTGGGGGGCAGAGTTGGATACATGGGAGGTGGTCTTGGAGGGGAGGATGCTCCTCAAACTGCGGAGCATCTTGGACAATACAGCCCACCCCCTCCCTGACACACTGGTCAACCTGAGGAGCACCTTCAGCAACAGACTGGTCCCACCAAGATGCAGCACAGAACGCCACAGGAGATCCTTCTTCCCTGTGGCTATCAAACTGTGCAACTCCTCCCCTTTCTGTCATGTGGAAGACTGACTCTCATTTCCCCTCCCCCCACCTCAATCTTTGCACATCCCCAATCCTTTCCACTCATCACTTTAATTTCATGTTTCATGTATCTTGTGTTTTATGACTGTCAAGAAGGGTCTCGACCCGAAACGTCACCCATTCCTTCTCTCCTGAGATGCTGCCTGACCTGCTGAGTTACTCCAGCATTCTGTGAATAATTACCTTCGATTTGTACCAGCATCTGCAGTTATTTTCTTATACTTATATGACTGTTGGCAGATCAATTTCCCTCCTGGGATAAATAAAGTTCTATCCTATCGTATCGTGAGAGTCTAGGACAAGAGGGCAGATCCTCAGAATAAAAGGATGTATCTTTAGAAAGGAAATGAGGAGGAATTTCTTTAATTCTTTAGAGGGTGATGAATCTAGGAATACACTGCTACACACGGCTGTGGAGGTCAAGTCAATGCATATTTTTAAGGCAGAGATTGACATTCTTGATTAGTACGGGTATCAGGGGTTACGGGGAGAAGGCAGGAGAATGGGGTTGAGAGGGAACGATAGATCAGCCATGATTGAATGGCGAGTAAACTTGATGGGCCGAATGGCCTAATTCTGCTCCTGGAACCTATAAACTTAGAAAGAGTTGTCTTACATTAAAAAGTTGAGCAGGTTGGACATTTACTCATTGAAGTTTAGGAAAATGAGAGATTATTTAATGTAGGTGGAATACAGACGGTGTCTTATCAATAGCCCAAAGCAGCTCCTCATTACATAAAGCACAAAGTGCTGGAGTATCTCAACAGGTCAGGCAGCATCTCTGGAGGACATGGATAGGTGACGTTTTTGGTTGGCACCCTTCTTCAGACTGATTGTCGTGTAGGGAGGGGAGGTGGGGGGTGGGGGGTGGGGGAAGCAGGAAGATTTAAAAATCTTCTTTTCCCCTTCCCTTCCACCTATATCCACCTATTCTGGCGTCACATTTCACGCCCCTTCTATCCTTCTCTCACTACCTTTTGTCTTTTCATCTCTGGCCTTTGTCTAACCATCTGCACATCAACAACTCCCCCCACCCCCCCCCCCCCCCCCCCCCCCTCCCTCCCCCACCCTTCACCTGTATCCACCTATCACTTGCCTGGCTTTGTCTTGTCCCCACTTCTCCATGTCCTCCAGATATGCTGCTTGAGCTGCTGAGTTACTCCCACCTCGGTCCATCTATATACTAAAACTCTCGTTTGTTTATTTGTTTGTTCCTGAACTACAGCCAAAACGGTACACGACACCGCGGCAATTTTAGGACCACCTTACTCACCGTCGTCCCTTTGGTGCTAATGGAAGAAGTTTCATTGAAATTGGTCTTATTTTTTTTAAGTTATTCACATTTTAAAGTTTAAATCTATCTGCTAGGGAGGGAGGGGGAGAGGGAGGGGGAAGGAGGGAGGGGGGAAGGAGGGAGGGGGGAAGGAGGGAGGGGGGAGAGAGGGGGGAAGGAGGGAGGGAGGGAATGTGGGAGTGAGTGAGGGAGGGAGGGAGGGAGGGAGGGAGGGAGGGAGGGAGGGAGGGAGGGAGGGAGGGAGGGAGGGAGGGAGGGAGGGAGGGAGGGAGGGAGGGAGGGAAGACGGAGGGGGATTGAGGGGATGGAGTGGGAGAGAAGGAAGGGGAGGGGGAAGGGAGAGAGGGAAGGGGATGAGGGGGGATAAGGGGGGTTGGAGTGGGGGGAGGGGAAGGGGAAGGGGGGTTGGAGGGAAGGGGGGGTGGGGTGGAGGGAGGGGTGGAGGGAGAGGGTGGAGAGAGAGGGGATGGGGAAAGGGGAGGAGAGAGGGAAGGGGAGGGGGAGGGGGAGAGCGGAGCAGGGGAGGAGAGGGTGCTGTACCAATGCAGGAGAGGTTTGGGCCCAACGGGACCACTTGGTCTAGTATACCTCTAAACCTGTCCTGTCCATGTACCTGTCCAAATGTCTCCTAAATGTTATGACAGTCCCTGCCTCAACCACCTCCTCCAGCAGCTCGTTCCATACACCCACCACCCTTTGTGTAAAAAAGTTAGCCCGCAGGTTTCTATTAAATCTTCCCCCCCCCCCCCCTCACCCCTCACCTTCAACCTATGTTCTCTGGCTCTTGATTCCCTTGCTCTGGGCAAAAGACTTTGTGCATTAATGACTCTGAGCACTCAATGCGACTGAAGAAGGGTCTTGACTCGAAACGTCACCCATTCCTTCTCTCCTGAGATGCTACCTGACCTGCTGAGTTACTCCAGCATTTTGTGAATAAATACCTTCGATTTGTACCAGCATCTGCAGTTATTTTCTTATAGGAACATAAGTTAAATACATATACTTAAATGGTGCTGCATTTATACCAATACAGTATGATTAAATACAGTGTGTCGGAAGAAAAAACTACAGATGCTGGTTTACACCAAAGATAGACACAAAATGCTGGAGTAACTCAGTGGGGCAAACAGCATATCTGCAGAGAAGGAATGGGTATTTTTTAATGTTAGGGCTGCTGCAGAATGAGCAGAGGGCTGTACGTTCAAAGGGGGAGAGGTTAGAGTCATAGGGGGAGTGGTAAAGTTAAGACGGTCAGTCTGAAGAAGGGTCTCAACCCGAGACTTCACCCATTCCTTCTGCCTGAGATGCTGCCTGTCCCGCTGAGTTACTCCAGCATTTTGTGTTTAAACCAGCATTGCATTTCCTTCCTACACAATCAATGCATCACGTCAGAAAATCCTTTCCAACATAAAATCCTCATTTAAACTAATAGAAAAGGTTCTTTGATATATACAGCTTGTGCAAGAATCAAGGAAAATAGTGTTCTTATCTTCAGGTTCATAACAATTATCAAAATAAGTCAGTTCTCAGTTTCACAGAAAGGCTGCAGCGCAGAAGGCCATTCTACCCTTTGACTATATACTAACTCTATGCAAGAAATGTCCCAGCTATTCCCAGTCCACTGCTCACACCTGCATTTTATTTTCCTAATGAGTAGGACTGAGATGAGGAAAAAAAATTTCACCCAGAGAGTTGTGAATCTGTGGAATTCTCTGCCACAAAAGGCAGTGGAGGCCAATTCATTGGATGTTTTCAATAGAGAGTTAGATTTAGCTCTTAGGGCTAACGGAATCAAGGGATATGGGGAAAAAGCAGGAGCGGGGTACTGATTTTGGATGATCAGCCGTGATCATATTGAATGGCGGTGCTGGCTCAAAGGGCCCAATGGCCGACTCCTGTACCAATTTTCTATGTTTATCCAGTTCCATTTCTGGGCAGATCACCACTTGAAACATTACATTTATGGCTGAAACAGTCTTAAGTGTAGCACGTATAAAAATATTTATAATAAATATAATGAAATATATAATATAATGAAATATGTAACATAATAAAATATATAACATAATAAAAAAATATATAACATTATAAAATATATATCATCATAAAATATATACTATAATACATTTGTAATGAATTAAGCATAACTATGATATTAAATGGCATTAACAGGATGATTGCAGTTTTTGGGGTTAATTCAGTGGTGCTTGAATATAGTCAATTGATTGCAGACCATCACACAAGTTAACTTTTCCATGGACTCCATCTACACTTGACGCTGCCTCTGCAAGGCCAGCAGCATAATCAAGAACGAGTCGCACCATGGCCACTCCCTCTTCTCCCATCAGCCAAAAGGTATAGAAGTGTGAAAACGCACACCTCCAGGTTCAGGGATAGTTTCTTCCCAGCTGTTATCAGGCAACTGAACCATCCCACCAACAACCAGAGAGCAGTTCTGCTATCTACATCGTTGGACATTGGACTGTCTTTGTTCGGACTTTACTAGCTTTATCTTGCACTCAACGTTATCCTCGTTATTCCCAATATCACGTATCTGTACACTGTGTAGCAAGGAACTGCAGATGCTGGTTTAAACCGAAGATAGACACAAAAAGCTGGAGTAACTCAGCGGGACAGGTAGCATCTCTGGGAGAAGGATTGGGTGACGTTTCGGGTCGAGACCCTTCTTCAGACTGCAAACTGTATGACTTTCAGACTGTACACTGTGGACAGCTCGATTGCAATCATGTATTGTCTTTCCGCTGACTGGTTAGCACGCAACAAAAGCTTTTCACTGTACCTCGGTACACGTGACAATAAACTGAACTCAAACTCAAGTATTGAACATGGAGGATGCGGAGGGTGAGAAGGGTAGGGAGGGGGATAGAAACATGGAAACAAAAACATAGAAAATAGGTGCAGGAGGAGGCCATTCGGCACTTTGAGCCAGCAACGCTATTCATTGTGATCATGGCTGATCATCCACAATCAGTAATCCGTGCCTGCCTTCTCCCCATATACCTTGATTCCACTAGCCCCTAGAGCTCTATCTAACTCTCTCTTAAACCCTACCAGTGATTTGGCCTCCACTGCCCACTGTGGCAGAGAATTCCACAAATTCACAACTCTCTGGGTGAAAAAGTTCCTTCTCACCTCAGTTTTAAATGCCCCCCCCCTTTATTCTAAGACTGTGCCCCCTGGTTCTGGACTCCCCCAACATTGGGAACATCTTTCCTGCATCTAGCTTGTCCAGTCCTTTTATAATTTTATACGTCTCTGTAAGATCCCCTCTCACCCTTCTAAACTCCAGTGAATACAAGCCTAGTCTTTTCAATCTTTCCTTGTGTGACAGTCCCGCCATCCCAGGGATCAATCTCGTGAACCTACACTGCACTGCCTCAATTACAAGGATGTCCTTCCTCAAATTAGGATTGCCCTGAATTGGAATGGAATGGAATACTTTATAGATGGGCGAGAAATGAAAGCTGACAAACTTATATACCTCATCTTCACTGTGCTTGATAATTGGCAAATAAAAGAACTGGCTGCCATGTTCCTTTGGCAAGATGGAATTCACTCCGGGTGCATGGGGTCCGGTGAGTTGTTCATTTGCACGAAGGTCGTCAGCTTAAACAAAAAGCAGAAAGGGCAATGAATGATCGATGACACTCACCTTCAAACTGCTGCTACAAACTCACATTTTCATCTTATAATTGATAATTGTATCATGTAATATTGTTTGTTCTTCTCCCAATACACCCCTAAACTACAGTAGAATTACCCCATTCATCCAAAATGGTCAAGTCCACCAAGATGTTCAAACCATTTTTCTTTAAAATCCAAAGAGGTCCATATTTACCAATGTTCTTTTGAACCGGTTAGAAATGTTGCGAACGACACCTTCTGAATTACTCAGCTATCATAGTGACCAATTTCACTGGTGGAAAAAGTTCCTTCTCACCTCAGTTTTAAATGGCTTCCCCATTATTCTTAGACTGTGGCCCCTGGTTCTGAACTCCCCCAACAATGGGAGCATTTTTCCTGCATCTACCTTGTCCAGCCCTTTTATAGTTTTGTACGTTTCTATAAGATCCCCTCTCATCCTTCTAAACTCCAGTGAATACAAAGGTAGGTGGAAAGTACTCAGTTACGCCTAAGCCCCAATACATAGGACTTTGTTGTTTACAATAGACAATAGACAATAGACAATAGGTGCAGGAGTAGGCCATTCAGCCCTTCGAGCCAGCACCGCCATTCAATGCGATCATGGCTGATCACTCTCAATCAGTACCCCGATCCTGCCTTCTCCCCATACCCCCTCACTCCGCTATCCTTAAGAGCTCTATCCAGCTCTCTCTTGAAAGCATCCAACGAACTGGCCTCCACTGCCTTCTGAGGCAGAGAATTCCACACCTTCACCACTCTCTGACTGAAAAAGTTCTTCCTCATCTCCGTTCTAAATGGCCTACCCCTTATCCTTAAACTGTGGCCCCTTGTTCTGGACTCCTCCAACATTGGGAACATGCCTGCCTCTAATGTGTCCAATCCCCTAATTATCTTATATGTTTCAATAAGATCCCCCCTCATCCTTCTAAATTCCAGTGTATACAAGCCCTATCGCTCCAGCCTTTCAACATACGACAGTCCCGCCATTCCGGGAATTAACCTAGTGAACCTACGCTGCACGCCCTCCATAGCAAGAATATCCTTCCTCAAATTTGGAGACCAAAATTGCACACAGTACTCCAGGTGCGGTCTCACCAGGGCCCGGTACAACTGTAGAAGGACCTCTTTGCTCCTATACTCAACTCCTCTTGTTATGAAGGCCAACATTCCATTGGCTTTCTTCACCGCCTGCTGTACCTCCATGCTTCCTTTCATTGACTGATGCACTAGGACACCCAGATCTCGTTGCACTCCCCCTCCTCCTAACTTGACACCATTCAGATAATAATCTGCCTTTCTATTCAGGCAACCAAATCATCCTACCACAACTAGAGAACAGTGCTGAACTACTATCTACCTTAATGGTGACCTTTGGACTATCCTTGATCGGACTTTTCTGGCTTTACCTTGCACTAAACGTTATTCCCTTGTCATGTATCTGTACACTGTAAATGGCTCGATTGTAATCGTGGATTGTCTTTCCGCCAACTGGTTAGCACGCAACAGAAGCTTTTCACTGTACCTCGGTGCACGTGACAATAGACTGAACTGAGAACCTATTTGTGGGCTGCTGAAACGTTTTTTGATTTTCTTTTAGATTAGCGGTCTACTTTTGCGTTATCAGTTTTCTCTTCATTTTGATTTACCCTCTGATCTGTTTTTCACATTTGGCTTAATTCCCACTTTAGCAATCTACCACAGATCGTCCTTTTCAGCTTCAAGTCACTCTATACCTCTTATGTCAACCATCATTTTTGGCCTCCTCAACTTTCACACCAGTGGAAACGTGGCAGGGCTGTACCCAAATCTATTTTCATAACCTCATAAATGATAGGAGCAGAATTAGGCAATTCGGCCCATCGAGTCTACTCTATCATACAATTGTGGCTGATCTATCTTTCCCTTTCAACCCCATTCTCCCGCCTTCTCCCTGTAACCTTTGACACCCTTTCTTATCAGGGGTGACCGCGCTTTTGCGGTTGCAGCTCCTAAACTGTGGAACAGCATCCCTCTCCCCATCAGAACTGCCCCCTCCATCGACTCCTTTAAGTCCAGGCTCAAAACCTATTTCTACTCCCTAGCGTTTGAGGCCCATTGAGGAGGCGCTGTGAACTGTTTTGTATGTGCTGATATGTTTGTGTGCTACTGTATGTTTCATTTTTTCCTTAGTACCTAAACAGATGTACAGCACTTTGGTCAACGTGGGTTGTTTTTAAATGTGCTATACAAATAAAATTGACTTGACTTGACTTGACTTATCGAGAACCTGTCAATCTCTGCTTTAAAAATACCCAATGACTTTCACAGATTCACCACCCTCTGGCTAAAGAAATTCCTCTTCATCTCCTTTCTGGATATACATACTTTAACTCTGAGGCTGTGACATCTGGTCCTAGTGGAAACATCGTCTCCACATCCACTCTGCCTTTCACTGTTTGGTAGATTTCAATGAGATCCCCCTATGTCCTTCTAAACTCCATCAAGTACAAGCCAAGAGCTGTCAAACACTTATCATCCGTTGACTCAGCGCTCATCATGCGTAACCCATCCTCTCCGAAGGCTGCCAATTGTTCAATTAGAGATTTATCTATCTTATATTCCAATTTAGCCTGGTCCGATCCATTCATAACCAACTAAAACGGTGTTCTTTCCAAATAAGTTAAATCCATGAGGATTTCCTTAATTTTATATTGAGCCTGTGACAAAAATAAATAGTAATTACTCACCATTTAAATCAAGGAAGAGCACTGGGATATGAGCTTCCATCCCGGGAGGCGATATCCTGAAAAATACACTTACTCAGAGTAAAAAGGAAAATACAGATAACGCCATAACTTCTACTTAACTTCTAGTTATGTAACTCAAGGATTGGACAGGTTTGGAGGGATATGGACCAAACGCAGCCAGGTGGGACTAGTGTAGCTGGGACATTGTGGGCAAGTTGGGCCGAAGGGCCTGTTTCCACACTGTATCACTCTATGACTAAAGGGAAACGTTTATTCTTCCCAAAAGGAATGGTCAATCATTCTCAACTGCGTTCACATATTTGCAAAGCTACAATAAACCACTTCCAAAATAAAGCTAGCTTAACATCATATGGTCTCAAATCTCTCCATTAAATGGTCAGATCTCATCCCAAAATCTAGTTGACGTAAACATTTAAAGTTATTCATAAGGTCATAAGTGATAGGAGTAATAATCAGGCCTTTCGGCCCATCAAGTCTATTTCGCCATTCAATCGCGGCTGATCTATCTCTCCCTCCTAATCTGATTTTCCTGCCTTCTCCCCATAACCTCTGACACCTGTACTAATCAAAAATCTAAGGTAGACACAAAATGCTGGAGTAACTCAGCGGGACAGGCAGCATCTCTGGAGAGAAGGAATGGGTGACTTTTCAGGTCAGGACCCTTCTTCAGACAAACAAAAATCTATCTATCTCTGCCTTAAAAATATCCACTGACTTGGCCAACACAGCCTTCTCTGGCAAAGAATTCCACAGATTCACTGCAGACCCTCTGCATGACAGAATTCCTCCTCACCCCCTTCCTAAAAGAATGTTCTTTTATTCTGAGGCTATGACCTCCGGTTCTAGACTCTCCCACTAGTGGAAAGATCCTCTCCACATCCATTCTATCCAGGCCTTTCACTGTTCTGTACGTTTCAATGAGGTCCTCGTGGTTTATTCTGAGTGAAACTTAAAATGTAACATTTTGAAAACTCATTGATCACTACTCTGTTGCCTCAGGAATTTTCAAATGGTCTAGTACTCCAATGCTGATAACCTACACAAGACATACATCAGAAAATTGTTCTCCACTCCAATTCATTGGTGAAGTCAGGAAATGAGTTGTGTTCTAATTAGACTGGTTAGCACGCAATAAAAGCTTTTCACTGTTCCTTCTAGAAATATCCTTTTGCTTCACTTCCATCAAATGGAGAATTTCAAATACAAATTTATATTGACACCAAATATTGCCAATGTACAAGTCATGAGACTGAGATGTTGTGATAAACACCGAGAATGCCAAATCAATGGAAGAGGACTTCAAAATCAGCCAAGTTCTTCACAAATTATGAAGTAAATTTGACAGTACTGGTGTTGCCTACTAAGGGATCTGGAGATGTACTTGTTAATCAGCGATGTTTAAGAACAGTTGTGGAGCAGATCACAGTGAACTTTCATGTTGCTCACTTGCTCACAGGAGATGAGGAAGAATTTATTTTGTCAGAGGGCGTTGAGTCTGTGGAATTCATTGCCACAGAAGGCTGGGAAGGCCAATAGATATTTTTAAGGCAGAGATAGATAGATTCTGGATTGGTACAGGTGTCAGCGGTTATGGGGAGAAGGCAGGAGAATGCGGCTGACAGGGAAGGATAGATCAGCCATGATTGAATGGTGGAGTAGACTCGATGGACCGAAAATGGCCTAATTCTGCTCCTAGAATTTATGAACGGGTGAATGCATTATAGTATAATGAGATTTTAATGCAAAATTTGATGAGGCGAGTGGATCAAAACATCTGAAAACAATTGGTCGTAGTTAATTATATTCAGTATAGAACACACAGCAAAGAGCAGTATAGGACAACAACAATCAATGCCCTAACATCAAGGTCCATGCCAACCATGATGCCAGGTCAAACTAATTTCCTCTGACTGTACATGATCCATAATCCCTCCATCCCCTGTATAACCACGTGCCTATCTCAAAGCCTCTGAAATGCCAATATTGTATCTGCCTCCACCATAAGTCATTCCAAGTCCCCCCCCCCCCTACCTCCGTGTAAAACAACCTGTCCTACACATCAATTGTAAACTGTCCTAAGTGTGTGGAATAGTGCGAGTGTACAGGGTGATCGCTGGTCGGCACGGAGGGCCGATGGGCTTGTTTCCACACTGTAACTCTAAAGTCGAAAAAATAAGTCTAAATCTCCTTTACATTTTGCCCCTCTCACCTTAAAAGGTTGAAAATCTAAATTTTGCACAGAGGTTGGTTGGGAAAAGATCGAGCCGGTTTAAAAAAAAACTGACTAAACTAACTAGAAAAGGAATTTTCTGTATGAAGAGTTATAAATACCTACAAAACAAGTGGTAAGGTGAGGGAGGAATGATTTAATAAGAATCCGAAGGGTAACATTTCCACGCTGAGGGTGGTGGGTGTATGGAACGAGCTGCCAGAGGAGGTAGTTGAGGCAGGTAGTATTGCAATGTTTAAGAAACATTTAGACAGGTACATGGATAGGACAGGTTTGGAGGGATCTGGGCCAAACGCAAGTAGTTGGGTCGAGTGCAGCTGGGACATGTTAGCCGGTGTGGGCACGTTGGGCCGAAGGGCCTGTTTCCACGCTGTAAGACTCAATAAGTGAAGATAGACACACAATGCTGGGGCGGCACGGTGGCGCAGCGGTAGAATTGCTGCCTTACAGCGAATGCAGCGCTAGAGACCCGGGTTCGATCCCGACTACGGTGCAGTCTGTACGGGAGTTTGTACGTTCTCCCCGTGACCTGCGTGGGTTTTCTCCGAGATCTTCGGTTTCCTCCCACACTCCAAAGACGTACAGGTTTGTAGGTTAATTGGCTTGGTAAATGTAAAAAAAATTGTCCCTAGTGGGTGTGGGATAGTGTTAATGTGCGGGGATCGCTGGTCTGCGCGGACCCGGTGGGCCGAAGGGCCTGTTTCCGCACTGTATCTCTAAACTAAACTAAACTGGAGTAACTGACAAGACAGCATGTCCGGAGAGAAGGAATGGGTGACGTTTCTGGTCGAGACCCTTCTACAGACTTGAGGCAGGAATTGTACTGACCAGTCCGCTGGAGCTCCTGGGATTCCACTGCTTGGGGCAGGAACAAGAACAGCGTTTCTCTCCTCAGTGAGGCCGACCCACTGCTCCACCAGCCTGGCTTCCCTCTCCACATCATCTTCCGTTTTTTCTTCGTGGCGAAGCAGAAATTCAAAAGTCAACCATGTTTGTTTTTTATAAAATAGTGTAGTTCTACAAAATTCTGTCTACCCTTGAAGTGGTAGTGTAGCAACTGCTACTTCCATAACACATGGGGCATCTGTGTCGGTTCAGTTCAGTTTATTATACGAAAATAACTGCAGATGCTGGTACAAATCGAAAGTATTTATTCACAAAATGCTGGAGTAACTCAGCAGGTTAGGCAGCATCTCAGGAAAGAAAGAATGGGTGACGTTTCGGGTCGAGAAGGGTCTGAAGAAGGGTCTCGACCCGAAACGTCACCCATTCCTTCTCTCCTGAGATGCTGCCTGACCTGCTGAGTTACTCCAGCATTTTGTGAATAAATACCTTCAGTTCAGTTTATTGTTCAGTTTAGTTTATTGTCACGGTGTACCGAGTGTACAGTGAAAAGCTTTTATTGCGTGCGGAATAAACAGTCAGCGGAAAGACAATACATGATTACAAAGGTAGACACAAATTGCTGGAGTAACTCAGCGGGTCAGGCAGCATCATGGGAGAGAAGGATTGGGTGACGTTTTGGGTCTTCTGAAGAAGGGTCTCGACCCGAAACGTCACCCATTCCTTCTCTCACGAGACGCTGCCTGACCCGCTGAGTTACTCCAGCATTTTGTGTCTACCTTCGATTTAAACCAGCATCTGTAGTTTTTTTTCCTATACATCATGATTACAATCCAGCCATTTGCAGAGTCTAAATACATGATAAAGGATAACATTTAGTTGACAAGGGAAAAAAAACAAGGGGGTTACAAACTGTATACTATGATTGCAATCATGTATAGTCTTTGAAATTCTCTACTACAAAGAGCGATGGGTGTGCAAAGTCCAGAAAAGTTGGGATAAATAGTTATTTTTTGATCGGAAGGGAATTAAACTGAGTCGGCAGGTGGAGTTACAGCCACCTGAGAGCAGTTTCGATCAGCCTGCTCACTCTTGTTCCCATTTCCGATGCTCACATCTACCTCATTGGTGATCTTCGAACTATCTTTTACTGGATTTTACCCTGTATTAAACCTTATTCACTTTAGATGGACACAAAATGCTGGAGTCACTCAGCGGGACAGGCAGCATCTCTGGATAGAAGGAATAGACAATAGACAATAGGTGCAGGAGAAGGCCATTCGGCCCTTCGAGCCAGCACCACCATTCAATGTGATCATGGCTGATCATTCTCAATCAGTACCCCATTCCTGCCTTCTCCCCATACCCCCTGACTCCGCTATCCTTAAGAGCTCTATCTAGCTCTCTCTTGAATGCATTCAGAGAATTGGCCTCCACTGCCTTCTGAGGCAGAGAATTCCAGAGAATGGATGACGTTTCGGGTCAAGACCCTTCTTCAGACTGAGAGTCAGGGGGAGAGGGAAACAAGAGACATGGAAGGTGTGAAAACGAGAGATCAAAGGGGACGATGCTCATGGAAAATGTAGAATGGATCATTGTTAGCTAGGGAAGGTGACAACAAGGCACACAAAGTAACATTTAATCAGGAGGACAGTCAAACTAGTCGGAGTTGTAGGAAGTGGGAGGGATGGAGAGAGGGAAAGCAAGGGTTACTTGAAGTTAGAAAAGTCAATGTTCATACCGCTGGGGTGTAAGCTGCCCAAGCGAAATATGAGGTGCTGTTCCTCCAATTTGCGCTGGGCCTCACTCTGACAGTGGAAGAGGCCCAGGACAGAACGGTCAGTGTGGGAATGGGAGAGGGAGTTAAAGTGCTTAGCAACCGGGAGATCAGGTCGGTTTAGGCGGACTGAGCGGAGGTGTTCAGCAAAACGATCGCCGATCCAGCGCTTGGTCTCACCGATATATAGAAGTCCACACCTGGAACAGCGAATATAGTCAATGAGGTTGGAGGAGGTGCTAGTGAACATCCTGTATCTGTACACTGTGGACAGTGTACAATGTGATTGTAATCACGTATATACGTGCATTCAAGAGAGAGCTTAATAGAGCTCTTAAGGATAGCGGAGTCAGGGGGTATGGGGAGAAGGCAGGAACGGGGTACTGATTGAGAATGATCAGCCATGATCACATTGAATGGTGGTGCTGGCTCGAAGGGCCAAATGGCCTCCTCCTGCACCTATTGTCTATTGTCTATACTCTTTTTGCTGACTGGATAGCACGCAACGATAAAGCTTTGTACTTTTTACCTCGGTACAATTGACAATAATAATCAAAACCAAAGCTAAACTAAATATTACTGACTGAAGTAAACATACCTTGCTTGTTGATTATTTTCTGAATTTGCTCATCAAGATATTCTCGACGCTTCATCAATGCATCAGACCATCTCTCACGCACCTCATTCAAATCTTCCTCCTGAACAATTGCAAGGATTAAGATACAAGGCAAAGTTTACTCGTGTCCGTGTCTCTGAAGGGAACACTGTAAGGTGCATCAATTGTGGTGCCATTGAACAGTTTTACAACACGTTACATGAAGCTCATGGCCTTATTTGCAACAACCCATTTTTGGCTGTACTGTCTAGGAAAGACTTTCTCTCCCACAGTACTGGATGGACATTCCAGGGAAACACATCCCAATTTACATTCATTGAAGATACTCTGCTGGTTTTCATTCATGTTTCTCAGTCTATAAATACCCAATGACTTGGCCTCCACAGTCGTCTGTGGCAATGAATTCCACAGATTCACCACCCTCTGACTAAAGAAATTCCTCCTCATCACCTTTCTGAAGGTATGTCCAATTGGCCTAGAGACCCTCCCACCAGTGGAAACATGCTCTCTACATCTACCCAATGCAGGCCTTTCACTGTTCGGTAAGTTTCAAAGACGTTCCCCCCTCATCCTTCTCTCCTTGGGTGGTGCAGCAGTGGAGTTGCTGCCTTACAACGCCAGAGACTCGGCTTTGATCCTGACTACAGGTGTTGTCTACATGGAGTTTGTACGTTCTCCCTGTGACCACCTAGGTTTTCTCTGGGTGCTTCAGTTTCCTCCCACACTCCAAAGATGTGCAGGTTTGTTGGTTAATTGGTAAAACTGTAAATTGTCCCTAGTGTGTAGGATCTAATTTCTAATCTTTGATCTCAAATCTGAAAGATGCGCAGTTGGGTACTGAAGCTGAGAACTTCCTGGGCTCTGTGGTTGTTCCAACCAAGCCATCAGTGGAATAACCCGCTGTACGCGATCAAGCATAACCTTTTGAAATTAACTTGCAAAAGATTGAAGCAGTAATTGTTGTAAAACTGTACAGTGGCATTGCATTATTACAAATATTTGCAGTTGAGCCTTCAGTTCACCAACATAAATTATTACAAAAGCTTCACCCGAGGTTTACCAGTTTTTGCAACGGTTAAGAAATGGATGAGTGTCGTCACGTGAAAGTTTGTTTGCTTTCAAATACCCCATGCGGTGGTTTCATGCATTCATGCTTTGGCACGGACCTTAAGGTATCAGCAGTTTAATGCTCATTATTGTTGCAAGTAGCAAAGAGGAAGAAGCCCTTTCAAAATGTTAGTAAATGCAGGAATCGAAATACCATCTGTCGTAACTTGATTTACCATTTTTCAAGTGCAATTAGATTCATGCAATGTTCTAAAGGAATTCAAAGAGATCTTTTTTTTTTGTGAACATGATCAACAAAAATAAAATTTATATTTACATCCTGTCATGTCACAAATAATTTTGTTTTTTTTCAACCATCACAAATAATATGAAGCCATTCCTTTAACTATACATCACAAAATTCATCATGATAATACACATGTGCCGGGCCATTATTAAGGGAGATGCACTCTTTTGTCAATTAAATGAGTATGTGTCGCCAATTGCTGTGATTTTCATACCGTGGCACAGCTGGAAAAGTTTATTTTTTTCACACCAATGGTTTGTATATTCCCCTAAAGTAGTATTTCGAACCCTGCTTTTTTGTACATATAGGTAAAATGGAGATGGATCAAAATCTTTTCATTCCTCGATTTGTCTTCAACAAAAAAATTATAAATCTTCTTAATGTTACCTCAAACAAATATAAAATGGAATGATGCCTATTAACGCAGACAAAAACGAATTCATGTGTGCAATCATTCCTGTACAACCTAATTCACCTTTTAGAGCATGTCCCTTTGATTAGGAAGAATATCAAATTTTATGGCTGAAATAATTAAGCTAGATTCTCTTTACGTAGCTTCACGTAATTGAAATGCTGACCAGCCACTGGAACCAAACTCTTAGATTTAACGGACCAACTGGGAACGTTATACACTGAGACCTATTTATGATATGTTCGTTAATAGACTAATTTCCATAGAAGAAAGCCCTTCTTGTTTCCAATTTTATTTCTCCCAATTACAGTTTTTATTATTTGGTTGAGTAAATCTAACTTTTAAGTTGTGTTCAAAGCTACTTCATCGATGTTATATCCAAGGTAGAACATAAGAGATCAAAAATTGTATCTGTCATTAATGCAAATCTGCATTCATAATCAATTCTGAATTGAAGCTTGCATATTGATAAAGTCTTGGTGTCAAGTTAGGAGAAGGGGACGTACAACGAGATCTGGGTGTCCTAGTGCATCAGTCACTGAAAGGAAGCATGCAGGTACAGCAGGCAGTGAAGAAAGCCAATGGAATGTTGGCCTTCATAACAAGAGGAGTTGAGTATAGGAGCAAAGAGGTCCTTCTGCAGTGTACAGGGCCCTAGTGAGACCGCACCTGGAGCACTGTGTGCAGTTTTGGTCTCCAAATTTGAGGAAGGATATTCTTGCTATTGAGGGCGTAGGTTTACTAGGTTAATTCCCGGAATGGCGGGACTGTCATATGTTGAAAGACTGGAGCGACTAGGCTTGTCTACACTGGAATTTAGAAGGATAAAAAGAGATCTTATCGAAACGTATAAGATTATTAAGGGGTTGGACACGTTAGAGGCAGGAAACATGTTCCCAATGTTGGGGGAGTCCAGAACAAGGGGCCACAGTTTAAGAATAAGGGGTAGGCCATTTAGAACTGAGATGAGGAAAAACTTTTTCAGTCAGAGAGTTGTGAATCTGTGGAATTCTCTGCCTCAGAGGGCAGTGGAGGCCAATTCTCTGAATGCATTCAAGTGAGAGCTAGATAGAGCTCTTAAGGATAGCGGAGTCAGGGGGTATGGGGAGAAGGCAGGAATGGGGTACTGATTGAGAATGATCAGCCATGATCACATTGAATGGCGGTGCTGGCTCGAAGGGCCGAATGGCCTCCCCCTGCACCTATTGTCTATTGTCTAATGCAAGGGTTACAGGGCCCAGTATCATTGGACATGCAACGTTAAAACATTTGCTAATTAATTTGGATAAAGACTTACTGAATGTCACAATATGGACATTGTTACTTCAAGGCAATTTTCTTTTGATTATATGAGAATTGTTTTAAGGAACTGGCCTCTTTCTAAAATTTAAGCCCTGCCGTATATATTACATGTCACTTATGCCGTTGAGTATAATATTGACCAGTGATGGGAATGAATCTGCTTCCTATGGGACAAAATGTCTGTTCATGTACAGCACTGAGACATTGATGAAGATCTCATGGACATTTTCTGTCGGGGTGACACGGTGGCGCAGTGGTAGAGTTGCTGCCTCACAGCGCCAGAGACCTGGGTTCGGTTCTGACATGGGGTGCTTGCCTGTACGGAGTTTGTACATTTTTCCTATGACCGTGTAGGTTTTCTCTGAGATCTTTGGTTTCCTCCCACACTCCAAAGACGTACAGGTTTGGAGGTTAATTTGCTTGGTATAAATGTAAAATTGACCCTCCCGTGTGTAGGGTGGTGTTGATGTACGGGGATTGCTGGTCGGTGCAGACTCGGTGGGCCGAAGGGACTGCTTCCACTCTGTGTCTCTCAACTAAACTAAACTAAATTATCTCAACAAGATAACAGTTGCTCCATGTTTCTATTCCAGCGACAAGGGAAATAAATCTGACAAACCCTTTCCAGATCGTAATCCATTGTTCATTGTCTTTGGAATCAGATGCTCACTGTTCTATTGCCCAGGGTGGTTTGTTTGTGGGACTGGTTAACATTGATAAGTATCACTTTTTTTGGTTTTGTTGTGGCTCTGGTGCTCATTGGTCTCAAGAAAATGATCACAACAAACAACTACTTCACAGTGACCAAATCACCTCAAGGGTCTGTTTCATTTTAGTCGAGGGCAGGGAAAGGTTTTGAAGGATATAGGCCAAACCCGGGCAGGTGGGACTAGTGTCGATGCGGCATCTTGGCCGGTGTGGGCAAAAGGTCCGTTTCCATGCTCATAAGTTCATAAGTTAGCTAGATAGAGCTCTTAAGGATAACAGAGTCAGGGGGTATGGGGAGAAGGCAGGAACGGGGTACTGATTGAGAATGATCAGCCATGATCACATTGAATGGCGGTGCTGGCTCAAAGGGCCGAATGGCCTACTCCTGCACCTACTGTCTATTAAGTTCTAGGAGCAGAATTGGGCCATTCGGCCCATCAAGTCAATTCCATCATTCAAATCAACACTGATCTATCTTTCCCTCTCAACCTCTGAGGGGGTTTTCCCCCTTTCGATGCTGGATGACCCTATGAGAATAAAGACCCTTGACCCAATGAGAATAAAGACCCTTCGAAATGTGAATCACTGTCAAGAAACGAAAATAAAAAGGGAATGGAAGTTTTAATATCGTTTGTGTTATAATATAGGGGTAAAGGCAAGTGATACATTAATGTGGCACTGATCCCCAATAATCCTGAGACTGAAGAAGGGTCTCGACCCGAAACGTTACCCATTCCCTCTCTCCTAGATGCTGCCTGACCTGCTGAGTTACTCCAGCATTTTGTGATACGTTCGATTTGTTCAAGCATCTACAGTTATTTTCCTACCCAATAATCCTGATGCTTGCCATGATCATTCCTATGACTGATCTGAAGGAATAATCTGACTGCAAGTTCCCTCCAATTGTTAGCACCGCTCTTTGGATTCCAGCAACTCTCTGACTTTAACAAATAACACGAGAACTGGAAGGATTCAGTTCCTTGATCCAAAAAGGTTTACCATGATCAGAATTAGAAAGAAAGATTCAACCTTCTTGCCTATTTACTATCAGCATTCAATGGAAAAGCAAAATATTATATACTGTATATCTGTCTTCTAAAATGAAATCATATTCTGCATACATGGATTAGAAAGAAAGATTCAATCTTCCTGCCTATTTATTATCAGCATTCAATGGAAAAGCAAAAGATTATCTACTGTATGTATATCTGTTTTCTAAAATGAAATCATATTCTGCATATACGGATTAGAAAGGAAGATTTAACCGTTTTGCCTATTAGCTTTCAAGCAAAATATGATATATATATTCTAAAATCAAACGAAATTCTGCATACACAAGTTTACAAGTCTAGTTAAAATCCTGATCAATTCTTCAAAGTGGGTTGCACATTAAGTGCTTGTTTTTCACATGCTCACGAGTAACCCGAGACCTACTCCAGCTTTTTGTGTCTATCTTAACCTTGGACCTGACTGAACTAATGGTCTCCGGGGCAAAAATAAGCCACTTGTCCATTCATCTCTGAAATATGACAAATGTTGAAGTGGAAGATGCTTTGCTTAATGATCTGATGGAGAGATGAATTCTACCATGCCGCTTTCCAAAAGATGCCACGTAGAACAATGACACGGGGGGAGGTGGGACGGGGGGGGGGTGGGGGGGACTTCAATACCTGACAAGGCTGTCAAACAGTCTGGGAGGAAAACAACAAAATGTTGTCAAGAGCTTCAAGCGGGGCTCTAAATTACCGAAGAAGTGACCTCACAGGCGAACTGGCTGCAAGAAAGCACAGCACACATTTCTTGTATTTGCGATCCCCGTCAAGGTGGAAAATGGAATTTTAACCCAATGTCAGACACAATTCTGCATGGACCTCCCCGTGCCAACTTAGAATCCCATGCATTTACCTCCTCCTTCTGCGGTCAATATCGTTTGTAGTTAGTCACCCTCCACAAAGATAATTGCCACATTGCATGTATCAACCTTGCAAATTAACATTTCTGATTCGAATAACAAAATAATAATCTGATTTTAAATAGCTTTAAACGAAAAGAAAAAAAAAGTGATAATGTTAATCTGAGCATGATTAGGAGAAACGTTAATTCCCAATGCTATGGAACATTTATCTTGGACAATTACAGCTGGACATTAAAACATGAATGGTTTAGAAAGTGCACACGATACATGTTAAAGCCCAATATTTCCATCTCCATTGCCTAAGATGCGAGTCAGTTGCTGGCGGGTGCTTCATGCCACAAAGCTTAGCGTAGCAACAATACCTGATAACTATCCATATCCTCCTCCTCCTCTTTCTGGTAGGAGAAAATAAACTTAGTAAAGACACCTTCATGGAAACATTTCCAAAACACCACATTATCACTTCACGTTTCACATGACTTGGCACAAGTCACACATCTTTTCGGTTTTAATCAAAATTATGCACACGTCAAAAAAGAACAAACAAAATTGACACTTGTCCTGGCAAAACATTAATTGAATGGTAGTAATTTGACACGTAAAATCTGGATAGCTTGTAAACAAATTAATGGAAACGCTTTTCAATTAGGGATTAAGGCGTGTTACATTCTGTTATAACAGAAACAGCATTCGTTATTCCTGTAACGTAAAACTGTCAAGTCAGTTTTGCGGCCTGCTTTGATTGAGAATCTTAAATGCCAGACATGGAGCAGAAGCTAAAGTGCCTGCAACCATCAAACTAAAAGGTAAACTCCAATACCCCAAGAGTTTTCCGTTAACTGTTACCCAAAACTAGTATAATTTGCACTTCTATTACTGAGCTATAATGGAACCAGCTCTGCTATTGGAATCAACTCTCCAAATTTCTTCCCAGCTGTTATCAGGCAACTGAACCAATAGACAATAGACAATAGACAATAGGTGCAGGAGGAGGCCATTCGGCACTTCGAGCCAGCACCGCCATTCAATGTGATCATGGCTGATCATTCTCAATCAGTACCCCGTTCCTGCCTTCTCCCCATACATCCTGACTCCGCTATCCTTAAGAGCTCTATCTAGCTCTCTCTTGAATGCATTCAGAGAATTGGCCTCCACTGCCTTCTGAGGCAGAGAATTCCACAGATTCACAACTCTCTGACTGAAAAAGTTTTTCCTCATCTCCGTTCTAAATGGCCTACCCTTTATTCTTAAACTGTTCTGGTCTCCCCCAACATTGGGAACATTCTGTTATAACAGAAACAGCAATCCTACCATCCTACCAGCAATTAGAGAGCAGCCCTGAACTACTATCTACCTCATTGGAGACCCTCGGACTATCCGTATCTTTGATCGGACTTTATTGGCATTATCTTGCACTAAACATCATTCACGTTATTCCCTTTACAATGCATCTGTACACTGTGGACGGCTAGATTGCAATCATGTATTGTCTTTCCGTTGACTGGTTAGCACGCAACAAATGCTTTTCACTGCACCTTGGCACTCGTGACAATAAACTAAACTCAAACTCAAACTAAAACCCCATACCCCAAGAGTTTTCATTTAATTATTACCCAAAACTGGTATATTTTGCACTTCCATTGGGAGTTATAATGAAATTAACTCAGCAAATAGGACTCCACCAGCAAACTGTTTATTCAAACATGGGCCAGATATTTATTGGAATATTCAACATGATGCCAAACATAATGCCATATTAAACTCAGCTCATCTGCCTGTATATCTGTATATCTGATTTTATATGCTTCTACCAAATCTCCCCCTCAACCTCCGACGTTCCCTTTATTTTAAGCGAGTCCCTTACCTGGTAACTATCCAATGGTCTCTGTAGTTTGGTGGATCTGGCAGAAATGCAACCTATGGAGACAGACAAAATAGCCTCCACCATCAGCGGTAATGTCCCTGAGTGCTGGACTGGTTTAACGATGACCTCAATCCTACGAGATTGACCCTGATCAAAAACACACACATACCTCAAGATAACTGAGCACAACATTGTAATAAAAGTATAACTTGAAATCTTACCATCGGAATCAAAACCACAAAACTCTGCAGAGGTTTACAAAATAGAACTCTGATAATTCAATGTCATAAATAACTCATGTTTATACATAACATTTAATGTGGGGAAAAAACATTCCAGGACTAATACTTCACGAGATGCAATTAAACAAAAATGGATAACAATTATTTTTTGCAGGTACTTAGTTCCTTGAAAGTGGAGTCACAGGCAGGTAGGGTGGGTCAAAAAAGCTTTTTGGCCTTCATCAGTCAGAGTATTGAGTATAGACGTTGGGAGGTCAGATTGCAGTTATACAAGATGTTGGTGAGGCCACATTCAGAGTATTGTGCTAAGTTTTGGGCACCATGTTATAGGAAAGATGTTGTCAAGCTGGGCAGGGTGCAGAGCACATTTACGAAGATGTTGCCAGGACTCAAGGGCCTGAGCTACAGAGAGAGGTTTAGCAGGTTAGGATTCCATTCCTTGGAGTGCAGGTGGATAAGGGGGGTGATCTTATAGAGATGTACAAAATCATGAGAGGAAAAGGTCAGGCAAATGCACAGAGTTTGTTGCCCAGAGGAGAGGAATCAAGAACAAGAGGACATAGGTTTAAGGTGAAGAGGAAGGGATTTAAGAGGAATCTGAAGGATACCATTTTTGCACAAAGGGTGGTGGGTGTATGGATGATCTGCCAGAGGAGGTAGTTGAGGCTGGGACTATAGCAACATTTAAGAAGCAATTAGACAGGTACATGGATAGGATAGGTTTAGAGGGGCATGGGCCAAATGCAGGTAGGTGGGACTAGTGTAGATTGGACATGTTGGTCGGTGTAGGCCTGTTTCCACACTATATGACTCTATGACTCTAAATCTATTGATCATTATTATAAAATGTCTGTCATTGGTTTCAGCAACTTGCATTTAGAGTCATAGAGTCACAGAGAAACATGCCCTTCGGCCCACACCGGCCAACATGTCCCAGCCACAATAGTCCCACCTGCCCATGTTTGGCCCATATCCCTCCAAACCTGTCCCACCCATGTTCCTGTTTAACTGTTTCTTAAACGTTGAGATATTCCCTGTCTCAACTACCCAAACATGATCATTTCACATTTTGGAGTTTATAACGTTAACTTGCACAAAGTGCACAAATCCTCTCCTCAATTCGCAAAATTTTTACAAAGTCAAAGTACCTGTCTAATCTGGAAGACACCCCCAGTGTTGACATCTTTGGCTAGAGACAGCTCCACTGCTATGTATTCTCCCATTTCATTCAGCTCCTGCACTGAGATCGCCATCTCAATTCTCCGTGTCACCTCACTCCACCTGTTACAACAGAAAACCAATCACACGGGGTCGGAGATCCAAGTATTGCTGCATGGCCAACAAAATCTGACAAAACAGAGCTCTTGTCTATTGCAGTCTGAAGAAGAGTCCTGATCCGAAATATCAGAGACTTATGAAGGGTCAATGGTTAGTTTAAGGTAGACATAAAATGCTGGAGTAACTCAGCGGGCCAGGCAGCATCTCTGGTGAAAAACGAATGGGTGACGTTTCGGGTCGAGGCCATTTTTCAGACCTGTCTACCTTACCTGCTGAGTTACTCCAGCATTTTGTGTCTATCTTTGGTATGAACCAGCATCTGCAGTTCCTTTCTACATTCAAAGGTTAGTTTAGTTTAGTTTAGTTTGGTTTAGTTTATTATCACGTGTACCGAGGTACAGTGAAAAGCTTTTGTTGCGTCTTAACCAGTCAGCGGAAAGACAATACATAATTACAATCGAGCCATCCACATTGTACAGGTACATGATAAAGGGAATAACAGTTAGTGCAAGATAAAGTCCAGCAAATTCAATGTGAAGATAGTCCGTGGGTCTCCAATGTGGTAGACAGTAGCTCAGAACCTCCCTCTAGTTGTTGGTAGAATGATGGTTCAATGGTACTTTGTCATGTGTACTTAGGTACAGTGAAATTATTTTTCTCGGGTCCCAACTAGAAACGTCGCCTGTTCATTCCCTCCCCAGATACTGCTGGTCTGAAGAAGGGTCGCGATCCGAAATGTCACACATTCCTTCTCTCCAGAGATGCTGCCTGTCCCGCTGAGTTACTCCAGCATTTTGTGTCTATCTTAGGTTTAACCCATCTTCTGCAGTTCCTTCCCACACGTACTGCCAGACCTGCTGAGTTCCTCCAACATTTTGTGGTGTGCCCTTGCCTATTGCCTCCAGAGATGCTGCCTGACCCACTGAGTTACTGAGTTACTCCTTGTATCAATGACCTGGATCAACATCTCCAGCCTGATAGCAGTCGGATATTACACCGCCTCATTGTTTTTACCCTAAGCTCTGAATATCAGCAAAAACACAAAAAATGGATGCACTGAAACAGTACAAACCTCACTACAAATTGGTGAGATAGAACAAGATTGTTGTGACAGAGAAAAGGAAGAACAGTCTATACTGAAGGTAGTGAATGGGTGATTTTTAAAGCTGGTTTAGTGTGTTTTAGTTGGAAGGTGGATAGGTGGATGATCACAAACAATGAAAGGAACATTAAGCAAACTACATAAGGAACTTAGTAATTGAAGAATAGGTTGGTGTAGGGAGGAGAGATGATAAACAGCCATACAAAAATGGAAACACAAGTAGCTGCAAATTTACAAAATAAGAGACAAGGTGCTGGAGGAACTCAGCAGGTCAGGCAGCAATTCTGCAGAACATGGATAGACAATGTTTCAGGTCGGGACCCTTCTTCAGACTGATGGGTGAAAATTGTCCGTTGACCACACTGAAAATTCATTATCACCTACTTGGTGCAGACCAAATGAGCATCTCATGTGTTGAGTGACGCTCAATCAAACAGCATCAAGAGGAAAAGATTTAAACAGCTTGAAATGCAATTTATATATCTACACGGCTCAGACGGGCAGACAGGACCAGGCATGGATAGGGTAGACAATCAGAACCTTTCTCCGCAGTGTGGAAACGCCCAACCCTAGCGGGCAAATCTACAGTGCCCTCCATAATGTTTGGGACAAAGACCCATCATTTATTTATATGCCTCTGTACTCCACAATTTGAGATTTGTAATAGAAACAAACATCACATAGGGTTAAAGTGCACATTTTCAGATTTTATTAAAGGCCACTTTTATACATTTTGGTTTCACCATGTAGAAATTACAGCAGTATTTATACAGCCCCCCCCCCCCCCCCCCCCCATTTCGGGGCACCATAATGTTTGGGACACAGCAATGTCATGTAAATGAAAATAATTATACTTAGTATTGTGTTGCATATCCTTTGCATGTAATGACTGCTTGAGCAATTACAAACACCTGTGAAGCCATGCGTCCCAAACATTGAAATGGGGGGGACTATGTATAAACACTGCTGTAATTTCTACATGGTGAAACCAAAATGTATAAAAATACCCTTTAATAAAATCTGACAATATGTACTTTAACCGCATGTGATTTTTTCTATTGCAAATCTGAAATTGTGGAGTACACAGGCAAATAAATAAATGATGGGTCTTTGTCCCAAATATTATGGAGGGCACTGTATAAGGTGAGAGGGGGAAAGTTTAATGGAGATGTTTGGGGACAGGTTTTCTTTACACAGAGAGTGATGGGGGCCTGGAACGCACTGCGGGGGATGGTGATGGAGGTATATTAGGTTTACTAATAAACCTAATCATATCAGGTTTACTAGGTTAATTCCCGGAATGGCGGGACTGTCCTATGTTGAAAGACTGGAGCGACTAGACTTGTATACAATGGAATTTAGAAGGATGAGAGGGGATCTTATCGAAACATATAAGATTATTAAGGGGTTGGACACGTAAGAGGCAGGAAACATGTTCCCAATGTTGGGGGAGTCCAGAACCAGGGGCCACAGTTTAAGAATAAGGGGTAAGCCATTTAGAACGGAGATGAGGAAAAACTTTTTCAGTCAGAGAGTTGTAAATCTGTGGAATTCTCTGCCTCAGAAGGCAGTGGAGGCCAATTCTCTGAATGCATTCAAGAGAGAGCTAGATAGAGCTCTTAAGGATAATGGAGTCAGGGGGTATGGGGAGAAGGCAGGAACGGGGTACTGATTGAGAATGATCAGCCATGATCACATTGAATGGCGGTGCTGGCTCGAAGGGCCGAATTGCCTCCTCCTGCACCTATTGTCTATTGTCTATTGACTGCTTGAGCAATTACAAACACCTGTGAAGCCATGTGTCCCAAACATTGAAATGGGGGGACCATGTATAAACACTGCTGTAATTTCTACATGGTGAAACCAAAATGTATAAAAATACCCTTTAATAAAATCTGACAATATGTACTTTAACCGCATGTGATTTTTTCTATTGCAAATCTCAAATTGTGGAGTACACAGGCAAATAAATAAATGATGGGTCTTTGTCCCAAATATTATGGAGGGCACCGTATAAGGTGAGAGGGGGAAAGTTTGTTGGAGATGTGCTGGGGCAAGTTTTCTTTACACAGAGAGTGATGGAACGCACTGCGGGGGATGGTGATGGAGGCAGATACGATAGTGGCATTTAAGATAATTTTAAACAGGCACATGGAATTGCAGGGAATGGAGTGATATGGATCATGTACAAGCATATGAGATCAGTTTAACCTGGCTTTTTGTCTGCCACAAACAGGGGTGGCAAGGTGGCGCAGTGGCAGAGCTGCCGCTTTCTACCGCCAGAGACCCGGGTTCGATCCTCGCTACGGCTGCTGCCTGTGCGGAGTTTGTACGTTCTCCTCGTGACCGTGCGGGTTTCCCCCGGCTGCTCCGATTTCATTCCCACATTCCAAAGACGTACATGCCACCCCATCCCCGGCTGGTCCACTCGTCCCTTCCTACCCAAACCACCCCATCCCCGGGCACTTTCCCCTGCAACCGCACGAGATGCAACACCTGTCCCTTTACCTCCCTCCTCAACTCCATCCAAGGACCCAAACAGTCTTTCCAGGTGAGACAGAGGTTCACCTGCACCTCCTCCAACCTCATCTATTGCATCCGCTGCTCCAGATGTCAACTTATTTACATCGGCGAAACCAAGCGCAGGCTCGGCGATCGCTTCGCTCAACACCTGCGCTGGGTCCACGTTGACCAAACTGATCTCCCGGTGGCCGAGCACTTCAACTCCCCCTCCCATTCCCAGTCTGACCTTTTTGTCATGGGCCTCCTCCAGTGCCATAGTGAGGCCCACCGGAAATTGGAGGAACAGCACCTCATATTTTGCCTGGGCAACTTGCAGCCCAGTGGTATGAACATCGACTTCTCCAACTTTAGATAGTTCCTCTGTCCCTCTCTTCCCCTCCTCCTTCCCAGATCTCCCTCTATCTTCCTGTCTCCACCTATATCCTTCCTTTGTCCCGCCCCCCTGACATCAGTCTGAAGAAGGGTCTCGACCCGAAACATCACCCATTCCTTCTCTCCTGAGATGCTGCCTGACCTGCTGAGTTACTCCAGCATTTTGTGAATAAATTCCTTCGATTTGTACCAGCATCTGCAGTTATTTTCTTATACTACATGTTTGTAGGTTGATTGGCTTCGGTAAAATTGTAAATTGTCCCTATTGTGCGAGATATTGTAGTGCACAGGGTGATTGCTGGACGGCATGTACTCGGTGGGCTGAATGGCCTGTTTCTACGCTGTATCTCTAAAGTCTAAAACATTGTGGGCTGAAGGGCCCGTTCCTATGCTGTACTGTTCTATAGATGCAACTAGAAGACTACATCACATGCAGTAATAAAATGGGGTCAAGGAAAGAGCGTTCACCTCGCGGCCCTGTTTCTACCAATCTTTCCGCCACCACGCACAAGAAGCACAAGAGGCCATTGTATGCAGATGCCGAGAAGTGTGTTCAGCTCTGGCGGAACAATTTCTAATCTTGTGATGTGGACTCGATAAGAAGAAGTAATAAAACGTAAATGAAAAGTTGAACTTCCGAAGATATTAGTTTAGTTTAGAGATGCAGTGCAGAAACAGGCCCCTCGGCCCAAAGAGTCCGTGCTGACCTGCGACACCAACAACATCTAACACACACAAGGAACAATTGACAAATATACCAAGCCAATTAACCTACAAACCTGTACGTCGTTGGAGCGCGTGTGAAAACCAGAGCACCCGGAGAAAACCCAAGCGGTCATAGGGAGAACGTACAAACCCCGCACAGACAGCACTCGTGGTCGGGATCAAACCCGGGTCTCTGGCGCCGTGAGGCGGCAACTCTACCGCTGCACCGCCTATTATTAAGAATAGGGGGTAGGCCATTTAGAACGGATATGAGGAAAAACATTTTCAGTCAGTGAGTTTCAATCTGTGGAATTCTCTGCCTCAGAAGGCAGTGGAGGCCAATTCTCTGGATGCTTTCGAGAGAAAGCTAGATAGAGCTCTTAAGGATAGCGGAGTCAGGGGGTATGGGGAGAAGGCAGGAACGGGGTACTGATTGAGAATGATCAGCCATGATCACATTAAATGGTGGTGCTGGCTCTAAGGGCCGAATGGCCTCCTCCTGCACCCATTGTCTATTGCCTATTGTCTATTAGATGCAGTAATAAAATGCAAATGAATAGCTGAACTTCCTAAGATGTTAAACAAAGGAAATTTAACAAACCAAGACCATTAATGAGGGCATTGTGCGCTGGCAGCTGTTCTGTACCTGTCACGTAGTGTGCGTGTTTTTGCTTGCAGCGCATCCACTTCCCAGATGGTCCTGCCGTTACCTGCACATCGATGGCCCCAGACCTCAATGGCCAGCGCTCCCTCCGAGACAAACTCCAGAAACTCCTCCGTTACGTGCACAACAAAATCCTGCAATGGTTTTCACAGAAGGAACACAGGAACAGAGAATGATCCCAGGAATGAGTGGGTTCACATATGATGAGCGTTTGCCAGCGCTGGGCCTGTACTGGCTGGAGTTTAGATTTAGAGATACAGCGCGGAAACAGGCCCTTTGGCCCACCGAGTCCGCGCCGCCCAGCGATCCCCGCACATTAACACTATCCCACACACACTAGGGACGATTTTTACATTTACCCAGTCAATTAACCTACATACCTGTACGTCTTTGGAATGCGGGAGGAAACCGAAGATCTCGGAGAAAAACCCACGCAGGTCACGGGGAGAACGTACAAACTCCGTACAGACGGCGCCCGTAGTCAGGATCGAAACTGAGTCTCCGGCGCTGCATTCGCTGTAAGGCAGCAACTTTACCGCTGTGCCACCGTGCCAGAAGGATGAGGGGATGGGGGGGGGGGGGGAAACCTTATTGAAACATACCTGAATAATGAAAGGCCTGGATAGAGTGGATATGGAGAGGATGTTTCCATTAGTGGGAGAGTCTAGGAAAAGAGGTCATAGCCTCAGAATTAAAGGATGTCCCTTTAGGAAGGAGATGAGGAGGAATTTATTTAGTCAGAGGGTGGAGAATCTGTGGAATTCAATGCCACAGAAGGCTGTGGAGGCCGTCAATGGCATTGTTGACCCCGGGGCTAGCATGGATGTGATGGGCCAAAGGGCCTGATTCTGTGCTGTACGACCCCCCCCTGAGTTTACTAGGACCAGCTTACCTTACTGTGGTCAAACTTCACCATGTACTGCACGGCCTTGTTTTTGAGCGAAGGCTTATCCGGATTGACCATTGGGGGAGCAACTGTTTGCTCAGAATGCTCCCAGAAGATGTATTGGCAGAATACAAAGTTTGATAAGTTGATAGGAAGTCCTGTAGCTTCTTTTATTTTTACCTGTGGAGATAGTGCAACAAACTGAGAAGCTTTTCACCAACTCCAAAATTTTTAGTAAAATAACATTACTGGTGGCAATGCATACATAGTCATAGAATTATGCAGCACAGAAATATGCCCTTGCCACATCTATACTTGCCACATCCACCTGCCTATGTTTGGCCCATATTCCTCTAGAACTTTCTAATCCATTTAGTTTAGTCTTGTTTTGAGATGCAGCGCAGAAATAGGCCCTTCGGCCCACCGGGTCCGCACCGACCATCGATCCCCGCACTTTAACATTATCCTAAGCAAACTCAGGTCAATTTACAATTATTCCAAGCCAATTAACCTCCAAACCTATATGTCTTTGGAGCGTGGGAGGAAACCAGAGATTCCAGAGAAAACCCATGCAGGTCACGGGGAGAACGTACAGACAAGCACCTGTAGTCAGGATCAAAACTGGTTCTCTGGCTCTGTAAGGCAGCAACTCTACTGAGGCCCTCTGAGGGGGCGCTGTAAACTGTTTATGTATGTGTTGTTAGGCTTGTGTGCTATTGTATGTTCTTTTTTAGTACCTGCACTGATGTACAGCACTTTGGTCAACGTGGGTTGTGTTTAAATGTGCTATACAAATAAAATTGACTTGACTTGACTATTGCTGAGCCATCGTGCCACCCTAAGCTGGACAAACTTTTTATTTCCAAATTTGAAATTTCACTTCAGCAGTTGCTGTGAATTGTTCAAATATTGAGTTTTGAAGTTGTAGGAAAGATGTAGCGCCATGTTATAGGAAAGATGTTGTCAAGCTGGAAAGGGTGCAGGGAAGATTTACGAGGATGTTGCCGGGACTCAAAGGCCTGAGCTACAGGGAGAGGCTGAGCAGGCTGGGACTCTATTCCTTGCAGCACAGGAGGTATAGGGGTTATCTGAAAGAGGTGTACAAAATCATAAGAGGAATAGATCAGGTAAACGCACAGAGTCTCTTGCCCAGAGTAGGGGAAACAGAGGACATAGGTTTAAGATTATAAGATTATAAGAAACGTATAAGATTATTAAGGGGTTGGATACATTAGAGGCAGGAAACATGTTCCCAATGTTGGGGGAGTCCAGAACCAGGGGCCACAGTTTAAGAATAAGGGGTTGGCCATTTAGAACGGAGATGAGGAAAAACATTTTCAGTCAGAGAGTTGTGAATCTGTGGAATTCTCTGCCTCAGAAGGCAGTGGAGGCCAATTCTCTGAATGCATTCAAGAGAGAGCTAGATAGAGCTCTTAAGGATAGCGGAGTCAGGGGGTATGGGGAGAAGGCAGGAGCGGGGTACTGATTGAGAATGATCAGCCATGATCACATTGAATGGCGGTGCTGGCTCGAAGGGCCGAATGGCCTCCTCCTGCACCTATTGTCTATTGTCTATTGTTTAAGGTGAGGGGGGAAAAGATTTAATAGGAACCTGAAGGGTAACTTTTTTTACACAAATAATGGTGGGTGCTTCTTAAACATTGTGTAAAACTCTCTGTAATCTTTAAAGAGGAGGAGGTAGTTGAGGTAGGTGCTATCACAATGTTTAAGGAGCATTTAGATGGGTACACGGATACAATAGGTTTCGAAGGATGTGTGCCAAATGCAGGTTGGTGGGACTAGTGCAGATGGGACATGTTGGTTGGGTGGGCAAGTTGGGTCCAAGGGCCTGCTTCACGCTGTGTGACTCAATGACTCCAACTCTGGTACTGAGCTTGGTGTTGTGCCTCATAGCCAGCAGAAACTTGATGGTGTTCCTTTAGCACCCAATGATTGATTGATAGATGCAGCACGGAAACAGGCCCAACAGCAAAAACGAGTCCAAGCCGATCATCGATCACCCGTTCACACTAGTTCTATGTTATCCCACTCTTGTTATCCCACTCTATGTTATCCCACTCATCCCACTCTATGTTATCCCACTCTTGGGATATCTTATCCCACTCTATGTTATCCCACACTAGTTCTATGTTATCCCACTCTTGTTATCCCACTCTATGTTATCCCACTCTATGTTATCCCACTCTTGGGATATGTTATCCCACACTATGTTATCCCACACTAGTTCTATGTTATCCCACTCCCACTAGTGTTATCCCACTAGTTCTATGTTATCCCACTCTAGTGGGAACGATCCCACTAGTTCTATGTTATCCCACTCAGGGAGTGTCCACTCCCTGAACACACATGGGAAAGTTTCTTGAGTCCAATTAACCTACAGTCAGTCCCACACGTCTTTGCAATGTGGGAGGAAACCGGAGCACCCGGAGGAAACCCGCGTTGTCACAGGGAGAATGTGCAAACTCCACACAGGCCACAGGCTACACTCGAAGTCAGGATCGAACCCCAATCTATGGCGCTGTGAGGCAGCAGGTCGACCAGCTAAAATTTGCAGGAAGGAACTGCAGATGCTGGCTTACACCGTAGATGGACACTAAATGCTGGAGTAACTCAGTGGGTCAGGCCTGACTCACTTACTTACTCCTGCATTTTGTGTCGATCTTAGCTCTACTAGCTAATTTTGTTTCAAAGGACACGCCTTAAATTTTATTACTGCTGCAACTTTGTTTTTTGTAACTGCCTTCTCATTCTCCAGATCACTGTTCTGCAGTTTTGCCAATCATACATAACCACTCAGAAAGCTGGAACATGCAATGGCACTGAGATATTTGCCAACTTATTATTGAGTAGGCTTAAAACAAAACAGCTGACATTAGAGGGTCATTATGCAGCTGGTTTGAAAATCTGGTGCATAGCTTTTTAAAAAAAAAGTATGGTACAACTTTATACTCTGCATTGCAGTTTTATTCTGAGACTAGACCAAGTGGACCCATTGGGCCCAAACCTCTCCTACATTGGTGCAGCACCCTCTCCTCTCCCCCCTCCTACCCCCTCCCTCACTCCCTTCCTCCTCCCTCACCCCCTCCCCTCCCCCCCCCCACCCCCTCCCTCACTCCCTTCCTCCTCCCTCACCCCCTCCCCTCCCCCCCCACTCCATCCCCCTCAACCCCCTTATCCTCCCTCCTCACCCCCTCCCTCCCTCCAAGCCCCCCTTCCCTCCACTCCTCCTCCCCCTCCTTCCCTCGGAGAAAGATTTAAACTTTAAAATGTGAATAACTTTAAATATATAACACAGATTTCAATGAAACTTCTTCCATTAGCACCAAAGGGAGTGGGGGGGGGAGGGGAGGGGGTGAGGGAGGAGGAAGGGAGTGAGGGAGGGGGTGGGGGGGGGGGGAGGGGAGGGGGTGAGGGAGGAGGAAGGGAGTGAGGGAGGGGGTAGGAGGGGGGAGAGGAGAGGGTGCTGCACCAATGTAGGAGAGGTTTGGGCCCAATGGGTCCACTTGGTCTAGTCTCAGAATAAAACTGCAATGCAGAGTATAAAGTTGTACCATACTTTTTTTTAAAAAAGCTATGCACCAGATTTTCAAACCAGCTGCATAATGACCCTCTAATGTCAGCTGTTTTGTTTTAAGCCTACTCAATAATAAGTTGGGCCTAAAATTGTCGTGCCATCATGTACCGTTTTGGCTGTAGTTCAGGAACAAACAAACAAACGAGGGTTTTAATATATAGATATCACAGACATGGCATGAGATAAGTTCATAATCTCATAGGGGCAGAATTAGGCCATTCGGCCCATCATGTCTACCACGCCATTCCATCATTCAAACATGGCTGATATATTTTTCCCTTTCAACCCCATTTTCCTGCCTTCTTCCCACAACCCCTGACAACCATACCAACCAAGAATCTGTCAGCCTCCGCCTTCAAAATATCCATTAATTTGGCCTCCACAGCCTTCTGTGGCAATGAATTCCACAGATTCCACTGACTAAAGATTACAGAGAGTTTTACACACTACCTGGTCAATCACAAGCACTGACTTCCCCACCATCAAAGGGAACTATAGATGGCACTGGCTCAAACAGACAGCCAGCATCATCAAAAACCCACATCATGCAGGCCACACTCTCATTTTGCTCCAATCATCAGAAATAAGGAACAGGAGTATGAAATCCACGACCTCCAGGTTCAATAATAGCTTCTTCTAAACAACCATTGCACTTGAACACCACACAACACTAACCTCAGCACCTACGAACTTCTACGGACTGCCTTTAGGAATGCTTTACATTTTAATATTTTGTATAACGTTCAATATTTTTCTTTGCTCTCAGCTCTGCCACCTTGGTGATGTTAAAAAATATAATCTAATGAAGATCATATGTATGTAATATGACAATTACATGCTTAAATCGTAAACATTAAATTACAATTTAATTAATTATAATTAATTGACTAAATTAAAATCTGCAAGTGATTTTCTCATGGTCAACGTTCTCACTAGTCGACCATTATTCCAGGGATTCGCAACGGCAACGATGTGTTGTCAATGAGAGGTATTTAGAAACATAGAAAATAGGTGCAGGAGTAGGCCATTCGGCCTATCCACTGACCTGGCCTCCACAACCCTATGTGGCAATGAATTCCACAGACTCACCTGACTGAAGAAATTCCTCATCCACTTTCTATAGATCCGTACCCGTTCCATATTCTATTCCTACTTACCCTGCAGGTTAATTTCCTTGCCATGTGCACGATATCACCGTTGTTATCCATAACCTCACAGCTCCCACTCTCACTCGAGTTCTCTGAAGAATCGTCGCCACCATCCAGACGTTCTGGAATCGCACCGTTAATGCGCATTACTTCAACATGGAGTCTCCCAGCGACCTTTATTCAATTCAACAGGGGAAATGTTTGCCATGTTACGCATTTTAATTTTACTTTAGTTCGACAGGTTAGTTTAGTTAGAGAGTTTAGTTTAGTTTAGTTTAGTTTAAAGATACAGCGCGGAAACAGGCCCTTTGGCCCACTGTGTCCAAACCGACCAGCGATCCCCGCACATTAACGCCACCCTACACACACTGGAGACAATTTACACCTATACCAAGTCAATTAACCTACAAACCTGTACGTCTTTGGAGTGTGGGAGGAAACCAAAGATCTCGGAGAAAACCCTTGGGGTCACGGGGAGAACGTACCCCATACAGACAAGCACCCTTAGTCGGGATTGAACACGGTTCTCTGGTACTGCAAACGCTGTAATGCAGCAACTCTTTTGCTGCACCACCCAGTGCAGCCCTGTTAGATTAGTTAGATAGGAACATGGATAGGGCAGGTTTGGAGGCATATGGCCAAATGCGGGCAGGTGGGACTAGTGTAGCTGGGACATTGTTGGCCGGTGTGGTCAAGTTGGGCCGAAGGGCCTGTTTCCACGCTGTATCATTCTATTACTCTAGTTTTTAGTTTAGTTTAGAGATACAGTGTGGAAACAGGCCAACCGAGTCCGCGCCGACCAGCGATCCCCACACACTAACACTATCCAACAGATCCTAGAAACAATTTACAATTTTACCGAAGCCAATTAACCAACAAACCTGTGCATCTTTGGAGTGCAGGAAGAAACCCAGGGAAAACTCACGCAGGTCACGGGGAGAATGTACAAACTCTGTACAGGCAGGCACCCAGGGTCAGGGTAGAACCCTGTCTCTGGCGCTGTAAGGAAGCAACTCTCCCGTTGTCCCACCGTGCCTCCCACTGTTTGCCTCAGACTAAAGTAAAATCAAAGTACCATTGTACTCTCTCCACGATCATTCAGCTTTACATTAAGCAACCAAAGTATTGTAGAAAACAAACACGGAACTTTAATAAACTGAAACAGAATTTAACAGTGGGCCTCTTTATTTTTGTTGACTATTGGCTGATATGTCGTGTTACAATGTATTTCCCGTTTGTGACCATATATGGCAATGTTTGGCATCCAGTGTAATTGTAATGTGATATAGACAATAGACAATAGGTGCAGGTGTAGGCCATTCGGCCCTTCGAGCCAGCACCGCCATTCAATGTGATCATGGCTGATCATTCTCAATCAGTACCCCGTTCCTGCCTTCTCCCCATACCCCCTGACTCCGCTATCCTTAAGAGCTCTATCTAGCTCTCGCTTGAATGCATTCAGAGACTTGGCCTCCACTGCCTTCTGAGGCAGTGAATTCCACAGATTTACAACTCTCTGACTGAAAAAGTTTTTCTTCATCTCCGTTCTAAATGGCCTATCCCTTATTCTTAAACTGTGGCTTAAATGGTAGAACTTACCTACTATCAGAACTGTCAATCAAACCATTTAGCTCTTGAAATTCCTTTTTGTTTTGGTTTTATTTGGTATGTTTGTCTTTTTCTTTTTTTTCCCATTATACTGTGTATATTTGTAAAATGAATTCTCATTTGTATTTTTGTGAAGCTCAATAAAATAATTTAAAAAATAATAATAATTTAAGAATATTTCAGGTATACAGTCTACACTCTTTATAAAGGACCTCTTTATTTTTGTTTTCAAGAGAGAGTTAGATACAGCTCTTAGGGCTAATGGAATCAAGGGATACGGGGAGAAAGCAGGAACGGGGTACTGATTTTGGATGATCAGCCATGATCATATTGAATGACGGTGCTGGCTCGAAGGGCAGAATGGCCTACTCCTGCACCTATTTTTCTATGTTTCTATGTTTCTTTATAACTGATTTTGGTTATAGTGGACGGAGTGTCAATAGACAATAGACAATAGGTGCAGGAGGAGGCCATTCGGCTCTTCGAGCCAGCACCGCCATTCAATGTGATCATGGCTGATCATTCTCAATCAGTACCCCGTTCCTGCCTTCTCCCCATACCCCCTGACTCCGCTATCCTTAAGAGCTCTATCTAGCTCTCTCTTGAATGCACAGTAATCAGACACCATGGTCTATTTAAGAACACAGGTCCGCTGGTTACTCTGCGGAAGGTCAAAGAAATTGACAAGCAATTGCTTCGATCGAGATGTGCAGTGATACTCTATTAAACAATGTTTTAAACTGCCTTTAGTATTTTTAGTTTGCAGTAACAAAAATACACCTATAACTGTTAAAAATAACTCTCTCACGGAATGATCGCTAGGGGCTTAGAGTTAATCCCAGTTTACAGTTTAGTTTATTGTCATGTGTACCGAGGTACAGTGAAAAGCTTTTGTTGCGGGCTAACCAGTCAGCATGATTACAATCGATCCACTTACAGTTTATAGATACATGATAAGGGAATGACGTCTAGTGCAAGGTAAAGCCAGCAAAGTCCGATCAAGGGAAACTCGGTAGTGAGGTAATAATAATAGTATTTCTAGCTTACAGTAACAAAAGTTAATTTATAACTGTTAAAAATAACTTTATTTCGTTGTTTCACAGAGTGACCGCCAGGTGGTTGGAACTAATCCCTTACTCGGTTAGTTTAGTTTAGAGATACAGCGCGGAAACAGGCCCTTCGGCCCACCGACCAGCGATCCCCGCACATTAACACTACGCGACACACACTGGGGACAATTTTACATTTACGCCAAGCCAATTAACTTACAAACCTGTACGTCTTGGTAGTGTGGGAGGAAAGAGAAGATCTCGGAGAAAACCCACGCAGGTCACGGGGAGAACGTACAAACTCCGTACAGACAAGTAGCTGTAGTAAGGATTGAACCCGGGTCTCTAGCTCTGTATGGTGAGCATCTCGACCGCTGCGCCACCGCGCCGCCCAAATAAGCGGACAATCGGCAATAATGGACACCATTCCCCCTCTATGGACCGTTCTAACGAGGGTTATCTCTACACCGTCTATGTCAACATTCACCTCGCCCTGCTGGCTGATGATGGGAACAGCATAATCTAGTTTAGCATCGTGGTACAGGCATTCCAGGAAGACGTTGGCTACGCCAATCAAGTTATGGTTTTCTTGGGCCTCGTAGAACGGGTCGCCGTGTTTGCTGAGAAGTTTGTTGTACTGTAGTGGGATTAAAGGAATAACGATTAATAAATTATAGTGGGAAAGGAAGTTTCTCCAGCACAGTCCCTTATTCAAGCAGTTTTGCCAAGTGTGGAAATTCAATAATGCATGGAATTTACAAACACAAATCCTTATTCCATTATTGTCTAGTGCAGCATATTTGTGCAATAGTATGTCCTACAAAACCGCTCTTACAAGCCAACTCTAATTGGTAAATGGCAACATTTCTCAAACAGTTCAGCATTCACATGTTCCTTGCACTCACATATTCAACCATGTCTTTCTCCCTCCAATCTTGATAGAGATCTCTCATATCAATCAATTTGTTCTCCAGTTTCTCGATTGCCCACACTTGGGTACCTTTTCCCTTGCGTCGAACTTGGATGGCGGATTCGCTCACAATTGCTCCCCTCTGTGTAGATAAAGAACAGTAAAGCTTTTCACTGTACCTCGGTACACATGACAATAAACCAAACTAAACAGAACTAAACTGTTTTCAAGAGAGAGTGGAGATTTTTCAAGAGAGAGTGAGATTTAGCTCTTAGGACTAAGGGAATCGTGGGGGGAAAAAACAGAACAGGGTACTGATTTTGGATGATCAGCCATCATCATATTGAATGGCGGTGCTGGCTCGAAGGGCAGAATGGCCTACCCCCGCACCTATTTTCTATCAAAGCAAGTTATCACGAAGGATTGGTGCAACGCTTTGCTCATCCACATCTAAAAGAAAGGTAAAATACAATACACATTGAACACAACATCTGAAACGTTTTGAAGGAGCGGATTCATCGGCATCTTCAAAGAGGGAATACAGACCAATTGTAGGAACGTGGAGAGTGTGGATGTGGAGAGGATGTTTCCACTAGTGGGAGAGTCTAGGACTAGAGGTCATAGCCTCAGAATTAAAGGACGTTCCTTTAAGAAGGAGATGTGGAGGAGTTTCTTTAGTCAGAGGGTGGTGAATCTGTGGAATCCATTGCCACAGAAGGCTGTGGAGGCCAAGTCAATGGATATTTGTAAGGCAGAGATAGATAGATTCTTGATTAGTACAGGTGTTCGGGGTTATGAGGAAAAGACAGGAAAATGGGGAAAGGAGGGAGAGAGAGATCAGCCATGACTAAATAGGGGAGTAGACGTAACGGGCCGAATGGCCTAATTCTGCTCCTATCACTTACGAACTTATGAAACAAAGTTCAATTATAAATTAGAGCCAAAACATGGAGTGAAATCACAACAGACTGGAGGAGGGAACAATGAGTGGAAGGGTGGCAGGGTATCACAGGTGCCACTACTTACAGCTCCAGAGACCAAGGTTCAACCCTGACCTCAGGTGCTGTCTCTGTGAATTTGGTACGTTCTCCCTGTGACCATGTTGAAACAGAGAAATATAGAAAATAGGTGCAGGAGGAGGCCATTTGGCCCTTCGAGCCAGCACCGCCATTCATTGTGATCATGGCTGACCATCCACAATCAGTAACCCGTGCCTGCCTTCTCCCCATATCCCTTGATTCCGCTAGCCCCTAGAGCTCTATCTAACTCTCTTTTAAATTCATCCAGTGAATTGGCCTCCACTGCCCTCGTGGCAGAGAATTCCGCAAATTCACAACTCTCTGGGTGAAAAAGTTTCTTCTCACCTCAGTTTTGAATGGCCTCCCCTTTATTCTTAGACTGTATCCCCTCCCCTATAGGTTTCCTCCAGTAGCTTCAGTTTCCTCCTTCATCCCAAAGACCCAGAGTTTGCTGGATTAATTGCCCACTGTAAATTGCTACGAGTGTGTAGACGAATGGGGGGGGGGGGGGGTGAATCGATAGGATGGTGGAGGGAATCAAATGGGATATTTGTATGAGATTAGGGTAAATGGTTGACATGGATGGATTCAGTGAACCTGTTGTTTCAGTGCTGCAAGACTCCATGTCTGAGCATAGATTCGTAGAGCGTGAAAACAGGCCCTTCGGCTCAACCTGCCCATGCCAACAACATGCGCATCTACACTAGATATGCACCAACACTGCAAGGTGCCATTTTCAGATTACCAAAGGGGCGTCTCTTGAAGTAACCTATGCAGATTTAAAGCAGATTTTTCCCTTAGAAAATTAATCAAAAAGTAAAACCATAATATCTCTATGAAGAAACAACAGGTGAGCCCCACGTTACACCCGTTCAAGTTACAGAAATTCCCCCTTACAAAATTCACCAATACATCCTCTCCACATCCACTCTATCCAAGCCTTTCACTAAGATTCTCTATGTTTCAATTAGGTTCCCCCTCAAACTCCAGCGAGTACAGGCCCAGTGCCGACAATCGCTCATCATAGGTTAACCTCCTCATTCCTGGGATCATTCTTGTAAACCTCCTCCAGAGCCAGCACATCCTTCCACAGATATGGTGCCCAAAATTGCTCACAATATTCCAAATGTGGCATTACCAGCGCCTTATAGAGCCTCAACATTACATCCCTGTTTTCGTATCCAAGCCCTCTTGAAATAAATGCTAGCATTGAGTTTGCTTTCTTAACGGGCCTGTGGGAATAGGGTAGCTGGGATATGTTGGCCGGTGTGGGCAAGTTGGGCCGAAGGGCCTTTTTCCCCACACTGTATCACTCTATGACTCCCCAAAACATTGGGATATGGAATAAAATTTGCTCCTACTGAATTTATGTGGTAAAAGTAAATAAACAAACACAATGCATAATTTTTTCAACTTGCGTTTCTTGACACTTGCACAGATGACATTGGCCAATGGTCAATACAAGCTATTTGCTACCCTCTTAACATGAGGATTACCTGTGCTGAATTATCTGGTGCCTTCTACCATATGGAAGGAAATTACAAGTAAAATAAACAAAGTTTCCTCCTTATTACGAATAATGGATTTGTTTTCCCAAACTTGGATTGGTTTCTTTGGAGTGTGACTGACTGAGGGGTTTAAAGGAGATGAGCGGGGCAAGTTTTTTTTATACACAGAGAGTGGTTGGTACCAAGGGAGGTGCTGGAGGCAGAAGCTGGGATGTCAGATTCCCTTCTCCGATGACATGGGTGAACTAGTCTGGATTTTCCACCAGTCCAAAAAAGGTCATCTTGGTCGGACCAGCAACAAAATGAACAGCGGGGCAAAATCTGACCCTCCAGCATGTATTGACCCATTGACCTTCAAAAGTGATGCGTTTAACAAATCAATAGCCCATGATAATTGACAAAGGAAAACAAGTGTAGAAAATGTGTCCAAAATCATGCGAGAAATAGATCAGGTAGATGCACAGAGTCTCTTGCCCACAGTGGGGGGGGGGATCGAGGACCAGAGGACAGAGGTTTAAGGTGAAGGGGAAAGGATTTAATGGGAATCTGAGGGGTAACTTTTTCACACAAAGGGTGGAGGGTGTATGGAACGAGCTGCCAGAGGAGGTAGTTGAGGCAGGGACTATCACAATGCTTATGAAACATTCAGACAGGTACATGGATAGGACAGGTTTAGAGGGATATGGGCCAAACCCAGGCAGGTGGGACGAGTGTAGCTGGGAAAATGTTGGCCGGTGTGGGCAAGTTGGGCAGAAGGGCCTGTTTCCACATTGTAAGACTCTATGACTATCAGTCTGAAGAAGAGTCCCGACCCAAAGAGTCTGAAGAAAGGTTCCGACCCCAAACGTCACCTATCCATGTTATCCAGAGATGCTGCCTAAGTTACACCAGAACTGTGTGCCCTTTTTTTTGTTGTAAACATGCATCTGCGGGTCCTTGTTTCTACATGGAAAACAAATGTTGGCCGTCTTAAAATAATCAGTTTGGAAGCAACGTTGCAGAATCTGCCTACCTTCCTGTTGGCGCTGAGATTTGCTGCTGGGATTTGCAATGTTACTTGGTAATCGGTCTGTTTATCCATCTCTTCCGCCAGGAAGTTGGCTTCTCTCACCAGAGCGTTGGCTCTCACGATTTGCTCTCTCAACTTCGCCAGACTGTGACGGAAGAGTTGATCCCTGCAACAGGAAAACAAAGACTGGAAAAAATGAATCAACATTACCCACCCCCCTTTCCCCACTAAGTTCAGGAGTTTAAGAAACTAACTGCAGATGCTGGTACAAATCAAAGGTATTTATTCGCAAAATGCTGGAGTAACTCAGCAGGTCAGGCAGCATCTCAGGAGCGAAGGAATGGGTGACGTTTCGGGTCACGACCTGAAACATCACCCATTCCTTCTCTCCTGAGATGCTGCCTGACCTGCTGAGTTACTCCAACATTTAGTGAATAAAAGTTCAGGAGTTTCATTTGTTACTGAAAATGCTCTGGACTTTAGTTTAGTTTAGAGTTTAGGGATACAGCACGGAAGCCGGCCCTTTGGCCCACCAAGTCCGTGCTGACCAGTGATCCCCGTACACTAGCACTATCCTACACACTAGGGACAATTTACAATCTTTAGCGAAGCCAATTAACCGATAAACATGTTTAACCTATAAACTGGTTTAGTTTAGTTTTTAATTTTTTGAAACTTAGTGTGGAAAGAGGCCCTTCGGCCCACTAAATCTGCGCCGATCAGCGATCACCTGTACGCTAGTTCTATCCTAATGGACAATTTACAGAAACCAATTAACGTACAAACCTGCAGTTCTTTGGAGCGTGGGAGGAAACCGGAGCATCGAGGGACAACCCACGCTGGTCTCGGGGTGAACGTACAAACTCCGTACCGACACGCACCCACCCGTAGTCAGGATCAAACCCAGGTCTCTGGCACTGTAAGGCAGCAACTCTACTTCTGCGCCACCGTGCCGTCCCAAGCTGACCCCCCCAGTTGAGTACAAGAAGCAGAGGGGTTGGGGAGCAGTGGATATTGAAGTAGTCTGCCGTGCATAGTTCAGCTAGACGCGTGGTCAATATTGGTTTGCACACTCATACAAATAGATCGATGGGAAGAGTGTGGAGTGAGCGATGAGCCAAACACAGGCAAATGAGATTACCCAATTTCGCTTGGACAGCTTACACCTCAGCAGTATGAATATTGACTTCTCTAACTTCAAGTAACCCTTGCTTTCCCTCTCTCTCCATCCCTCCCCCTTCCTAGTTCTCCGACCAGTCTGACTGCCCCCCCCCTGATTAAATTTTATCTCTGTATCATATAAGATTATTAAGGGGTTGGACACGTTAGAGGCAGGAAACATGTTCCCAATGTTGGGTGGTTCCAGAACCAGGGACCACAGTTTAAGAATAAGGGGTAGGCCATTTAGAACGGAGATGAGGAAAACTTTTTCAGTCAGAGAGTTGTAAATCTGTGGAATTCTCTGCCTCAGAAGGCAGTGGAGGCCAATTCTCTGAATGCATTCAAGAGAGAGCTTGATAGAGCTCTTAAGGATAGCGGAGTCAGGGGGTATGGGGAGAAGGCAGGAACGGGGTACTAATTGAGAATGATCAGCCATGATCACATTGAATGGTGGTGCTGGCTCGAAGGGCCGAATGGCCTACTCCTGCACCTATTGTCTATTGTCTATCGTTATCACCTTCGCCTAGAATGATCTATTCTACATTTTCCTTGAACCTCATCTCCTTTGATGTAACGTTTTCGCACCTTACCTTTCCTTATCCTGTGCCTCCCTCTCCCCTGACTTCCAGTTTGAAAAATGGTCTCGACCCGAAACATCACCCATTCCTTCTTTCCAGAGATACTGCCTGTCCCGCTGAGTTACTCCAGCATTCTGTGTCTATCTTCGTTGTAAACCAGCATCTGCAGTTCCATCTTGCACATTACCCAAATCTGCCAACTTGGTCAGCATGGGCCGAAGGGCCTGTTTCTGCGCTGTATCTCTAAACTAAACTGAACTAAAAAAAAGACAAGGTGGGTCTGTTTTGGCGCCGCCTGACTCGTACCTCTCCTCAGACCAGAGCTTGACTTTCTGCTGTGCAGTTTGGGGGGTGTACGATAATCTATCGATGCTCTGACGGTGCAGTCTGTCCGGAGACAGCAGCTGTTGACGAAGGAGATCCAGCTCCCGCTCGTACATCAGTCGCTGTTCTTCAAGTGCGTTTTGTTTCTCCTCTAAGTGCTGCTTCTCGAGAACCTGCACCACGTTCTGCACAGGATCTGCAACAAAAAAACAAACAAGAAAATCACACAAGGTGGTTAAATGCAGTTTGCACCCCTCCCCCTCCCTCCAAAAAAACATCTAGGTGTTTGAGGTTCTGCCTCAGAAGGCAGTGGAGGCCAATTCTCTGAATGCATTCAAGAGAGAGCTAGATAGAGCTCTTTAGGATAGCGGAGTCAGGGGGTATGGGGAGAGGGCAGGAACGGAGTACTGATTGAGAATGATCAGCCATGATCACATTGAATGGCGGTGCTGGCTCGAAGGGCCGAATGGCCAACTCCTGCAGCTATAGTCCATTGTCTATTGTCTACGGCAGGCACGGGTTACTGATTGTGGATGATCAGTCATGATCACAATGAATGGCGGTGCTGGCTCGAAGGGCCAAACGTCCTCCTCCTGCACCTATTTTCTATGTTTCCATGTAGAAGGCCTCCAAAGACGTACAGCTTCGTAGCTAAATTGGCTTGGTAAATGTAAAAATTGTCCCTAGTGTGTGTGTGTAGGATAGTGTTAATGTGCGGGGATCGCTGGTTGGCGCGGACCCGGTGGGCCAATGGACCTGTTTCCACGCTGCATCTCTAAACTAAACTAAACACGCATTTCACTTGGCAGGTACAACAGGAAGGATGTGGAGGCGTCAAAGAGGGTGCAGAAGAGATTAACCAGAATGCTGACTGGTTGGCACGCAACAAAAGGTTTTCACTGTACCTGTACCTCAGTATACGTGACAATAAACTACACTAAACTGAACATGTTGAAACAAAGGAACTGCAGATGCTGGTTTCTTCCACATCCCAGGGAGCTGTGGGTTGGTAGGTTAATTGATTACTGTAAATTGGTAAAAAGATTTACAGTGTGAATGTGGTGATTTTTTAACTTTTTATAACTTTGTCGGCACCAGACACATGACGACTCTTGTGTACTGCCTATGTGAGGTCTGCTGTATGTTTATACTGGGTTGTATGCAAAACCAAGCATTTCAGTGTCCCTAGGTACATGTGATAAGGTATTGAGGGCGTACAGCGTAGGTTTACTAGGTTAATTCCCGGAATGGCGGGACTGTCATATGTTGAAAGACTGGAGCGACTAGGATACACTGGAATTTAGAAGGATGAGAGGAGATCTTATCAAAACGTATACGATTATTAAGAGGTTGGACACGTTAGAGGCAGGAAACATGTTCCCAATGTTGGGGGAGTCCAGAACAAGGGGCCACAGTTTAAGAATAAGGGTTAGGCCATTTAGAACTGAGATGAGGAAAAACTTTTTCAGTCAGAGAGTTGTGAATCTGTGGAATTCTCTGCCTCAGAAGGCAGTGGAGGCCAATTCGCTGAATGCATTCAAGAGAGAGCTAGATAGGGCTCTTAAGGATAGCGGAGTCAGGGGGTATGGGGAGAAGGCAGGAACGGGGTACTGATTGAGAATGATCAGCCATGATCACATTGAATGGCGGTGCTGGCTCGAAGGGCCGAATGGCCTCCTCCTGCACCTATTGTCTATTGTCTATTGTATCAATGAATCATTGAATGCAAAAAGAAAATCGCAAAATGCCGGATTAACTCAGCGGGTCAGGCAACATCTCCGGAGAACATGGATCGGTGGTGTTTCGGGTCGGGACCCTTCTTCATAAACAAAGGAGGAGAACTCCTTCAAAGTTGGCATACCCTCTGGAGATTTCACAGTGGAACCGTCAAAACGTAGAAACAAGGAACTGCAGATGCTGGTTTATCTTTTTTAAAAGACACAAAGTGCTGGAGTAACTCAGCAAGTCAGCCAGCATGTTTGGAGAACATGTATAGGTGATGTTGTGGGTCAGGACCCTTCTTCAGACTCTGGAGAACATGGACCCGCTGAGTTATTCCAGCATCTATATTTTCCTGACCCGCTGAGTTACTCTCTTATTTCTTGGATCGCAGGAGGATGGAGGTGTATAAGGTCATGAGGGAGATAGAAAGGGTAGATGCACGGAGTCTTTACCCAGTCGGAGAATCAAGAATCAGAGGATATAGATTTAAGGTGAGAATTTATAGGAACCTGAGTGGCAACATTTTCACACAGAGGACTCCAAAGACGTACAGGTATGTAGGTTAATTGGCTGGGTAAATGTAAAAATTGTCCCTAGTGGGTGTAGGATAGAGTTAATGTACGGGGATCACTGGGCGGCACGGACTTGGAGGGCCGAAAAGGCCTGTTTCCGGCTGTATATATATGATATGATATGATATGATAGGACTGTGGCTATAAAAAATGAACTGCCAGAGGAGGTAGTTGAGGCAAGTACTATAACAACATTTAAAAGACATTTGGTCAGGTACATCGATAGGACAGGTTCAGAGGGATAGGGGCCAAAGAGGGACTAGTGTAGATAGGGCATTTTAGTCGGCATTGGGCAAGTTGGGCCAAAGGGTCTGTTTCCGTGCTGTATGACTCTGAATTCTCTGCCACAGAAGGCAGTGGAGGCCAATTTACTGGATGGCTTCAAGAGAGAGTTAGATTTAGCTCTTAGGGCTAACGGAATCAAGGGATATGGGGAAAATGGGGTACTGATTTTGGATAATCAGCCATGATTAGCCATATCATATTGAATGGTGGTGCTGGCTCGAAGGGCCGAATGGCCTACTCCTGTACCTATCCTCTATGTTTCTAGGTTTCTATGTGATTCTAATTCAAGGAAATGGCATATTTATCTAAAAATATATAAATTTATAATTTATTTTATAAATTAAGATAATATAAAATGTATTAAAATGTAAAACTTTTTAAATTAAAAAAAATGTTATTACAATTTTTTAAAATAAAACTTTAGTTTTAAAATACAGAATAAAATAAAATAAATTCCTGCACCTATTTTCAATGTTTCTAACCAAGCCCCTCAGCCCAACTTGCCCATCACCGGCCAACGTGTCCCATCTACACTAGTCCCTGCGTTTGGCCCATATGCCTCTAAACCGCTCCTATCCATGTACAGATGCTCCCCGACTAACGATGCTTCGACTTACGATATTTCAACTTTGCAACAGTGCAACGCTGGGCAATGGCAGCTCGCTTCCAGCCACGTGAACAGGTGTATTAAATGCATTTCGACGTACGATATTTTTTTCGCTTTGCGATGGGTTTATCGGAACGTAACCCCATTGTAAGTGGATGAGCACCTGGACCAGTTTAATAATTCAGATGGTTAAAAACGAATTTAGTCCCAAGGTCTGCCACTCACCGTTACTGCTGAGAGCTTTCATCATGACTTCCATCTGTGCAAACTCGTAGTTATAGTCCGGTTCAGATGAAGCTTCGCTTGCCGTCTCCACATCCTGATCTACAACACCGTCTCGATCCGTCTCACACTCATATTCTTTTAACTTGTCTCTCCTCTTCCTCATAGGTAGGTTAATCCTATTTATGTAAAAAAAACAATTACTTCATTACTGCAACATATTTACTCAGTGGCATTTCCACGATTCAGCCTTTAGACTTTACAGACAGAGCGTGGAAATGTTTATAGTTTAGTTTATTGGCACGTGTACTGAGGTACAGTAAAAAGCTCTTGTTGCGCGCTAACCAGACAGCAGAAAGACAACATGTGATTACAATCGAGCCATTTACAGTGTATAGATACATGATAAGGGAATAATGTTTAGTGCAAGGTAAAGCAAGCAAAGTCCGATCAAGGATAGTCCGAGGGTCACCAAAGAGGTAGATAGTAGTTCAGAATTGCTTCAGAAACAGGCCCTTCGGCCCATCGAGTCCGCACCAACCAGCAATCATGCTGTACACTAGCACTATCCTACACACTAGGGACGATTTTAACAAAGCCAATTAACCTACAAACCTGCACATCTTTGCAATGCAGGAGGAAACTGGAGCACGCAGGTAAAGCCCACGCGGTCACGGGGAGAACATGCAAATTCCGTACAGACATCATCCATAGTCTTTGTTTTTGTCCCGCCCTCCTGACATCAGTCTGAAGAAGGGTCTCTACCCGAAACGTCACCCATTCCTTCTCTCCCGAGATGCTGCCTGACCTGCTGAGTTACTCCAGCATTTTGTGAAATAAATACCTTCGATTTGTACCAGCATCTGCAGTTATTTTCTTACATCATCCATAGTCAGGATCAAACCCGGGTCTCTGGCGCTATGATGTAGCAACTCGACGACAGTGCCACTGTGCTGCCAATTAGCAGAATTGCTTGAATTTCGAATCTTTAGCAGAACTGCTTTAGTTTAGTGTGGAAACAGGCCGTTCGGCCCATTGAGTCTACGTCGACCATCGATCACTAGTTCCATGTTATCCCACTTTTGCGTCCTACGCACTCGAGGCAGTTTACAGAGGCCAATTAACCTACAAACCCACACGTCTTTGAGATGTGGGAGGAAACCGGAGCACCTGGAGGAAACCCACGCGATCACAGAGAGAATGTACAAACGTCACCTAGACAGCACCCAAGGTCAGGTCTGAACCCGGGTCACTGGAGCTGTGAGGCAGTGGCTCTACTGCTGGGTTTATGTAACATTTATGCATTCATCTACTCCATTCACACAATAGATATCTCTGCAGTTTGAGTAAGATTGTCCAATTATGATCAATATTTTCACGTGACCTCTTGCCCGATGCAAAATTAGTTGAAAATAACTGAATTTATTTCACATTTTACAACTCTCGGACTGAAAAAGTTTTTCCACATCTCCGTTCTAAATGGCCTACCCCTTATTCTTAAACTGTGGCCCCTGGTTCTGGACTCCCCCAACATTGGGAACATGTTTCCTGCCTCTAACGTGTCCAACCCCTTAATAATCTTATAGGTTTCGGTAAGATCCCCTCTCATCCTTCTAAAGCAGAAGTCATGGAAGCAGAATTAGGCATTCGGCCCATCAAGTCTACTCCGCCATTCAATCATGGCTGATCTATCTCTCCCTCTCAATTCCATTCTCCTGCCTTCTCCCCATAACCCCTGACACCCACACTAATCAAGAATCTATCTATCTCTGCCTTAAAAATATCCATTGACTTGGCCTCCACAGCCTTCTGTGACAATGAATTCCACAGATTCACCAGCAGGAAATCGAGATCATAATGTCATTTAACCCCTAAGGTCTGTTTGATCATTCAGTGTGTTCCACTCCACAACCACGGTCTTGCTTCCTCCCAACGTCTCCCATCTCTTTTGCATGGTATCTCCCTCCTTGAGTACATTTAATGCCTGGTCTCCACCGTCCTCCATTGCAGAGAATTCCATTGATTCACCAACTTCTGCCCGAAGATCCGATCTGCGGTTAAAATGTTGCATCCTGTATCCTGAGACCGTGACCTATTGCGCGATAAAAAAATTGTCGGATGCAACTGCCGGGACAACTCAACAGACTGTTCCCACTTGACTTAATGAATGTCTGAAAATCTTTCTGAAAATACGTCATTTTTGACGAGAAAATGGAGAAGGGATGAGACAGAGGAATAAGGCAAGAGGCTGATGCAGAAATAGAGGGACAATGGAAATGAGATAGACACAGAGATTGGAGATAGATCGCGGCGGCACGATGGCGCAGCGGTAGAGTTGCTGCCTTACAGCGTCAGAGACTCAGGTTCGATCCTGACTATGAGTACAGTCTGTACGGAGTTTGTATGTTCTCTCCGTTACCTGCGTGTTTTTTTCCCAGGAGCTCCAGTTTCCTCCCACACTCCAAAGACATACAGGTTTGTTGGCTAATTCACGTGGTATCATTGTAAATTGTCCCGAGTGTGTGTAGGATAATGTCAGTGTGCGGGGATCGCTGGTCGGTGCAGATTGGGTGGGCCGAAGGAACTGTTTTCCACGCTGTATCTCTAAACTATTCTAAACTAACTCAATAGGAGGAGAGGAGAGAAAAGGTAGCAGAGTGGAGGTGATCATGCAAAGAAGGATGCATTTTTGCAAGAAATGTTTGCGAGCAGCAGTAGAGAGACTGAACATTTCATAAAAACATTATCTGAATTATAATATGACATACCTAAAGAAGTGGTTATTGCCCCAGAGAATTCTGTCTCCATGCCAGAGAGAGTTGGGAACGTTTATCACAGCGCCATTCAAGCAAGTTCTGAAAAGTAAAATAAAATGTGTTCACGAATGAATTCCGCCCCCATTTCAGAATCCGGACCTGCTGAGTGAAATCGTGCAAATAAATCATTTTTGTTTCACTGTTGCGACATTTCGCCAGGTACTAGTTGGAGATTTGCACAGTGGTTGAACTTTCTCCAAGCAAAGAACCAGAACAGAGCATCTTAGAATATACTAGACCAAGTTGGACCCAAACCTCTCCTGCATTGGTGCAGTGCCCTCTCCCCCCCTCTCCCTTCCCCACCCCCCTCCCTCCACCCCCTCTCCCCTTCCCCTCCCCCCTTCCCCATCCCCTCTTCCCCCCCACTCCATCCCCCTCAACCCTCTTATCCTCCCTCCTCCCCACTCCCTCCTTCCCCTCTCCCTCCCCCCCCTCCCCTCCCTCCCTTCCCCTTCCCCCCTCGGAGATAGATTTAAACTTTAAAATGTGAATAACTTTAAAAATATAACACCGATTTCAATGAAACTTCTTCCATTAGCACCAAAGGGATGACGGTGAGTAAGGTGGGCCAAAATTGTCGCGCTATCGTGTACCGTTTTGGCTGTAGTTCAGGAACAAACAAACAAACAAACAAACAAACAAACAAACAAACAAACACGAGTTTTAGTATATAGAAGATTCTAAGCAATAAAGAAAAGGGCCTGGTGTAGACACACCCTATTTCAGAGGGCTGCAACCTTCCAGCTGAACATTAGAGGGTGTTTATGAGCAAATCTAACCTAGAACAATGCTCCTTTGATGCCTCTACCACATGTCATTCCTCTGATGATCCTAAATGGAATTGGGTGTTTATCTACATTTTAAAATAATCTTCTTAGGGCAGATGTCTTTCAGAGTTCAAAAAAGAAAAATGCTGCAGTCTGAACTTATTCACAAAATGCTGGAGTAACTCAGCAGGTCAGGCAGCATCTCAGGAGTCAAGTCAAGTCAAATTTATTTGTCACATACACATACACGATGTGCAGTGAAATGAAAGTGGCAATGCCTGCGGGTTGTGCACAAAAAGAATTACAGTTAAAGCATATAAATAAAGTTAATAAGTTACTATTAGTGTCGACAAAAATTTAGTCTCTGGGGTTATAAAAGTTGACAGTCCTGATGGCTTGTGGGAAGAAGCTCCGTCTCATCCTCTCTGTTTTCACAGCGTGACAGCGGAGGCGTTTGCCTGATCGTAGCATCTGGAACAGTCCGTTACTGGGGTGGCAGGGGTCCCTCATGATCTTGCTTGCTCTGGATCTGCACCTCCTGATGTATAGGTCCTGCAGGGGGACGAGTGTAGTTCCCATGGTGCGTTCTGCCGAACGCACTACTCTCTGCAGGGCCATCCTGTCCTGGGCAGAGCTGTTCCCAAACCAGACTGTAATGTTGCCGGACAGGATGCTCTCTACAGCCCCAGAGTAGAAGCAATGAAGGATCTTCAGAGACACTCTGAATTTCCTCAGTTGTCTAAGGTGGTAAAGGCGCTGCTTAGCCTTACCCACCAGTGCGGCAATGTGCGTTGCCCACGTCAGATCTTCTGCGATGCGGACTCCCAAGTATTTAAAACTGCTCACCCTATCCACAATAGACCCATTTATCTCCAGTGGCATGTACGTCCTTGGATGTTTAGCCCTTCTGAAGTCCACAATCACCTCCTTTGTTTTAGTTACATTCAAGAGGAGGCTATTGTCCTGACACCAGAGTGCCAGATCAGCCACCTCCTCCCGGTAGGCTCTTCTCATCGTTGTCGGAGATCCGGCCCACCACCACAGTGTCATCAGCAAACTTGATGATGGACTTTGAGCTGAACCTGGCCCCACAGGGAGTACAGTAGGGGGCTAAGGACGCAGCCCTGGGGGGATCCTATGTTCAGGGTGAGGGAGCTAGATGTGTGTTCCCCCATCCTGACCACTTGGGGCCTGGCAGTGAGAAAGTCCAGGACCCAGGCACACAGAGGGGTGCTAAGCCCCAGTTTCAGCAGCTTCTCAACCAGTCTGCTGGGGGCTATTGTGTTGAATGCTGAACTAAAGTCAATGAACAGCATCCTCGCATAGCCCCCCTGGCTGTCCAGATGAGAGAGAGCGGTGTGTGGAACCTGGGAGACCGCATCATCCGTGGACCTGTTCGGACGGTATGCGAACTGTAGTGGGTCCATGTTGCGAGGAAGGAGGGCGCAGATGTGCTTCTTGACTAGCCTCTCAAAGCATTTCATGACAACCGAGGTGAGGGCCACCGGTCGGTAGTCATTTAAACACGCTGGAGAGGCATTCTTTGGCACCGGTACAATGATGGATCTTTTGAAGCATGCAGGGACCACGGACTTTGCCAAGGAGAGGTTGAATATTGTGGTGAGCACTGGAGCAAGCTGAGTAGCACAAGACTTTAGTACTCGCCCAGATATACCATCTGGGCCTCCAGCTTTCCTCGTGTTCACACGCATCAGAGCCCACCTCACCTCATGCTCGGACACCGAGAATGTGTGCACATCCCCGGCGGTGGATCCCCCTCCAGCCTCGCTAGCCAGCGCCCCTTCGGTGCTGTTTTTAGACGGCGAGCTGGTGGTGTTACCCGTCTCAAACCGTGCATAAAAAGTGTTCAGGTCATCAGCTAAGGAGGAGCCGGCACTTCCGGTTGAGGGGGTGCTGGACCTGTAGCTAGTTATAGTCCGTAGCCCCTGCCAAAGGCGCCTGGTGTCCTGCTGCTCCATCTGTGACTCCATCTTGTCCCGGTACCTCCTTTTTGCATCCTTCACTGCCCTTCGCAGTCGGTAGGACTCTCTCTTGTAGTCGTCCATGTTGCCGGATGCCAGGCCGGAGTTGTAAGCAGCGGTGCGAGCATTCAAGGCCACGCGAATAGACCTGTCCACCCAGGGTTTTTGGTTAGGGAAGATACTGACCCTTACCGTGGGGATGATGGTATCGGCTATTGTGGCAATGAAGTCCGTAACCCATTCCTTCTCTCCTGAGATGCTGCCTGACCTGCTGAGTTACTTTGATTTGTACCAGCCTCTGCAGTTATTTTCCTACGCAGTCTGAACTTTGTTTCCCACTCCCAAAGGCAGTGTACACGGGGACACTGGAGGCCTTCCGTGAGCGCTGGTCGCCGCGGGAGGTCGAATTGACAAAGTTGGCGCAATTTTCATTTGGTGACTGATTTGTTTGTAAACTGCCCATATGGGCAGCTTTTGATTTGATCGCGTTACTACTTTGTCTGTTTGTTTTTGTTTTGGAATAAAGTATTTGTTAAAAAAAGGGCACTGTACACAGAAGTCATACAAATTTTACTGCTCCTTTAACTCCAATGTACTTAGAAACATAGAAACATAGAAAATAGGTGCAGGAGTAGGCCATTCGGCCCTTCGAGCCTGCACCGCCATTCAATATGATCATGGCTGATCATCCAGCTCAGTAGCCTGTACCTGCCTTCTCTCCATACCCCCTAATCCCTTTAGCAAAAAGGGCCACATCTAACTCCCTCTTAAATATAGCCAATGAACTGGCCTCAACTACCCTCTGCGGCAGAGAATTCCACAGACTCACCACTCTCTGTGTGAAGAAATGTTTTCTCATCTCGGTCCTAAAAGACTTCCCCCTTATCCTTAAGCTGTGACCCCTGGTTCTGGACTTCCCCAACATCGGGAACAATCTTCCCGCATCTAGCCTCTCCAACCTCTTAAGAATTTTATATGTTTCAATAAGATCCCCCCTCAATCTTCTAAATTCCAGCGAGTACAAGCCGAGTCTATCCAGTCTTTCTTCATATGAAAGTCCTGCCATCCCAGGGATCAATCTGGTGAACCTTCTCTGTACTCCCTCTAAGGCTAGAAACTCCCTCTAAGGCTAGAAACTCCCTCTAAGGCTAGAATTATTACTTATTATTCAGTCCTTGTTTTACAATAGCATTTTTGTTAATAAAATGCATGATATTGATTATTTGTGTAAGAATTGCCTTCTTAGACGGAGAAAGATCCAATAGGGAGGCATGGTGGCGCAGCGGTAGAGTTGGTGCAGGAAAATGGAGATCCCGGAAAAAACCCCACTCAAGTCACGGGGAGAACGTACAAACTCCGTACAGACAGCACCCGTGGTCAGGATCGAACCCGGATCCCTGGCGCTGTAAGGCAGCAACACCACCGCTGTACCACCGTGCCGACCCTGTGCCACTTAAATCTCCCTCCTAAATCCCATTCTCCTGCCTTCTCCCCATAACCCCTGACACCCGTACTAATCAAGAATCTATCTACATCTGCCTTACAAATATCCATTGACTGGCTCTCCACAGCCAAAAATAAATTGAGTGAGAAATACTCAATTCAACTAAACTCAAACTCAAACTCAAATTTAACGGGAAACTCTACATTTTCCACAGTTACTATCTAGTGTTACAACTAGATTTCCCAATTTTCATCAATGAATGGGAATAAAAATGGGGGGCTCCGCAATGTATGAAGAAAAAACAGATGGAGTCAAAACAGTGTAATTCCAGCACAGGTACAGTGACGAGCAGATCAAAATGTTTAGTCAAAGATCAGAGCTAATAACCCAAATAGAAATGAAAATTGCATCGAAGAATCAAATTAGTAGACAGAGAATGCTGGCAATCACATGGGAGAGGAGAGGTTGGAAAACACACCAGGTCGATCGGCATCTGGAAAAGATGTGTTACCGTCTATGTGATCCTTTGCATGGTCTGCAAGTTGAAGCGTTAATGCAGTCTCCAGTTTGATACATGTGACACACTCTTCGCTTTGAACAACCTCCCTTCCTGACATGTCAGGACGTCTCCCATTCTCCGATTTTCCAGGTGGTTTGACTGCTCGGGGGGGGGTTGAGTGGCGACTGTATTGCTGAAGCAGCAAACACATCTGTTGTGCAGGAGGCGTGTGTGGTGTGCGTGGACTGAGAGTTTCAACGTTGACTGATTACCTGGCATTTGCGTTTGGGCTGAGAATGATATCGCCATCTGCCGTGAAGTCAATGATGCAGTGCTCGGGCTGGATACCAATTCCGCACAGCTGAATGTCCTGAGATTCATCTGCACCAACCCTGGTGTGATTCTGATGGGAACAGCAGAAGAATAAAAAGGTCAGCACTTGGCTACAAGCGTTCATACCATGCACAGTACAGTACACCGAGTTCCGCAAGCCAACATGAATCAGTGTTTCCATGCACACTGGCTTGGCAAATATTTTGTCATGACCTTTACCAAGTTAAATATAGAGGCTGAAAGTAACCTAATGCAGTAGCAAACGACAAAATATGCAGCAAAACGAAATCAGCTACTGAACTAAAATTGGTATATTTAAACCAGTGTGGTGCCCAGCGTCAGGTTTGATCCTGACTATGGGTGCTTGTCTGTACAGAGTACGTACGGGTATCCGATTTCTGAAGAAGGGTCTCGATCCGAAACGTCACCCATTCCTTCTCTCCAGAGATGCTGCCTGTCCCGCTGAGTTACTCCAGCATATTGTGTCTATATCCAGTTTCCTCCCACACACAAAAGACGTACAGGTTTTTAAGCGAATTGGCTTGGTATAACTGTAAAAGGCCTGTCCCACAGGCGATTTTTTAGGCGACTGTCAAAGTCGTAGCAGATCGCTGAAAAAATGATCACTACGACAATGCCCGCGACAAGCTAAGACAACCTACCACATAGGCGACAGCAAGCTGACGACAACCGGCGACTCAGTCTTCGCTACCTATGACGTCCACTACGACAGGGACCAAGACAAGCAAGACAACCGACGACAACCTGCACTTATGTGGAGGTGTCACAAGCACAACTCACACGTGAACAAACCGACAGCAAGGTCCGGCCAGTGAAATTTCTAAGTATATTTTGCATTCGTGTGAAGTGTCCTTTTAAAAAAAAAAATTTGCCATGCAGTTGTCCATCTTTCATAGGATGATTAAAGTTGATTTTGGTGATTTAAAAAAAAAAATAGGTGTCGGAATTTATTGAATTTCTAAGTACTTTATCATGACATCCCAATCGAAGATTCTAGTTGCTTTCATTTTGACCATTAAAATTAAACGCTGACATACGCGCTGAGCTATGAGAACTCTTTACATTCATTTATTTAGATCAATGAGGCAAACACATACATAGGCATTTCACTACGTTTATTAAAGGCCAAAGCTCACACATAGACAGACACTACTAACACAAAGATAAACTGAGTTTTACTGCTATGCTGTTTGTAGAGGGTATGACCTTGCTGTCCTTATGCCATGATCACATTGAATGGCGGTGCTAGCTCGAAGGGCCGAATGGCCTCCTCCTGCACGTATTATTCAGGGTAAAGCCAGCTAAGACAATAGACAATAGACAATAGACAATAGGTGCAGGAGTAGGCCATTCGGCCCTTCGAGCCAGCACCGCCATTCAATGTGATCATGGCTGATCATTCTCAATCAGTACCCCGTTCCTGCCTTCTCCCCATACCCCCTGACTCCGCTATCCTTAAGAGCTCTATCTAGCTCTCTCTTGAATGTATTCAGAGAATTGGCCTCCACTGCCCTCTGAGGCAGAGAATTTCACAGATTCACAACTCTCTGACTAAAAAAGTTTTTCCTCATCTCTGTTCTAAATGGCCTACCCCTTATTCTTAAACTGTGGCCCCTGGTTCTGGACTCCCCCAACATTGGGAACATGTTTCCTGCCTCTAACATGTCCAACCCCTTAATAATCTTATACGTTTCGATAAGATCCCCTCTCATCCTTCTAAATTCCAGTGTATACAAACCTAGTCGCTCCAGTCTTTCAACATATGACAGTCCCGCCATTCCGGGAATTAACCTAGTAAACCTACGCTGCACGCCCTCAATAGCAAGAATATCCTTCCTCAAATTTGGAGACCAAAAATGCACACAGTACTCCAGGTGCGGTCTCACTAGGGCCCTGTACAACTGCAGAAGGACCTCTTTGCCCCTATACTCAACTCCTCTTGTTATGAAGGCCAACATTCCATTGGCTTTCTTCACTGCCTGCTGTAGTCCGATTAATGGTAGTCCGAGGGTCATCAATGAGGTAAATAATAGTTCTCTAGTTATGGGAGGATGGTTCAGATGCTTCAGTTACATACTGTCCTTTACAAACTCCACTGGCTCCCCATCCCCCAGAGAATCCAGTACAAAATCCTCCTCATGACCTACAAAGCCCTCCATAACCTGGCCCCATCCTACCTGACCGACCTCCTCCACAGGCACACTCGCACCTGCACCCTCCGCTCTGCTGCTGCCAATCTCCTATCCCCCCACATCCGGACCAAACTCAGATCCTGGGGGGGACAGGGCTTTCTCCATCGCTGCTCCCACCCTATGGAACTCACTACCCCAAACCGTCAGAGACTCCTCCTCACTCACCACATTCAAAACATCACTGAAGTCTCACCTGTTCAGTACTGCCTTCAACCACTGAAGGTCACCTCACCTTCTGTGTCTCCTTTCTCTGTTCGTTTACTTATTTATCTATTTATTCACTTCCCTATGTTCTTTAAATCCCTGTAAAGCGTCTTTGAGTATATGAAAAGCGCTATATAAATGTAATGCATTATTATTATTATTATTATTATTATACATAGAATTGTCAACAGGTTGTGTTTTGTTCTAATGCTCACCTTCAAGTAATACACAAGAAGCTCATTGAGGGCAGGGTCAGCATTCAGATTGACCAGAAAGCATTTGTCATCACCAACTTTAATGCCTGAAGTTTCCAGAGAAATGCCCATACTCTCCAGCTGTTTCTGCCTTTCCTGTAAAGGCAGGAGAATAGGGGTTAGGAGGGAGAGACAGATCCGCCATGATTGAATGGCGGAGTAGACTTGACGGGCCGAATGGCCTAATTCTGCTGCTTTCACTCAAGATCTAAAATTACCAAACAGATCGACTCATTTTAAATCGCGAAGAGATAATATCGGCTTAGTGTTCCAAAGTGAACCTCTGTTACTTGAACCCAGAGGTTTTTAAAAACCTGAGAACAGATCTGGTCGCAGAAGAAAACACTTATCAAAGTCAATTTTATTTTCTGGAGGAGTTTGTAAAATTGGTCCATTTTTAGTTCAAATCAAGTGCTTATTATTTGCAGCTGCAAAAAGACTAACACAATTCAGTGTTTACTAAATTTAAGTTCCCATTAACTAGTTATACAATCAATTTGAGATTAAGTGAAACTTGATAGGAGTTGAAATAGCAAACTCTGCTTTCAAACAAACACATATCTTTAATTTTTCAAAATGAACTCTGAAGTCAGATTCTGTTGAAGAGTTAATAAAAGAATCCCATTCTTAAAAACACTAACCTAGGAACAAAAAAAACTTTTCAATCTTTGTTATCAACACACTCTTAATTTTTCCACTATTTCACAGGTCTGCGATCAGATAGAATCAAATTGTAAGTCGCCATCAAATCATTCAGTTGAAATCAACTGTATTTTAGTTGTGCTGAGCCACATTTTTCCCACTTTGGAAAAGAACACAGCTATTATTTGTTACCATTTTCCTCATAATAAAAATTAAGTCCACCTATAACAATCATATCAAGATGTCAATACAGATATTTGTATGTGAAATTACTGATTTATTGAAGCAAATTCTTGTGTGATTTTTCCAGCATTATTGTTTATGGAAGTCTAAAAAAAAGCACGTTTAAGAAGCAATCAGACAGGTACATGGATAGGACATGTTTAATGGGATACTAGACCAAGTGGACCCGTTGGGTCCAAACCTCTCCTGCATTCAGCACCCTCCCCCCCTCCCCCTTCTCATCCCCTCCCCCCTCCCCCACACTCCATCCCTCTCAACCCCCCTTATTCTCCCTCCTCCCCCTCCCTCCCTCCCCCCCCCCCCCCTCCCTCCCTAGGAGATAGATTTAAACTTTAAAATGTGAATAACTTTTAAAATATAACACCGATTTCAATGAAACGTTAGCACCAAAGAGACGATGTTGAGTAAGGTGGGCCTAAAATTGTCGCGCTACCGTGTACCGTTTTGGCTGTAGTTCAGGAACAAACAAACAAACAAACGAGAGTTTTAGTATATAGAAGATAGATGGACAATGGGAAGATGGGTGTGACAGAGCAGTCGATTATGGAGCTGGTCCATTAAGTACTGCCTAACCAGGTAGAGAAAGCACGCAGGACCAAATTAGCTTGGTTATTTGGTGTAGGCTTACACATAATTGCGTTCACCACCACTCATACAGCTCGAATACTCTGCTCAGGGCAGCAAGGTAGCGCAGCGATAGCGTTGCTGCCGTACAGCACAAGAAACCCGGGTTCAATCCTGACCACAGGCGTTGATAATTAGACAGTGCAATTAGATAGGTAGATGGATAGGACAGGTTTAGAAGGATATGAGCCAAACGCAGGCAGGTGGGACGAGTGTTAATGGGACATGTTGGTCGGTGTGGGCAAGCTGAGCTGAAGGGTCTGTTTCCACACTATGGTTCTACAAGTCAACAATCTAATAGACAATAGACAATAGGTGCAGGAGGAGGCCATTCGGCCCTACGAGCCAGCACCGCCATTCAATGTGATCATGGCTGATCATTCTCAATCAGTACCCCGTTCCTGCCTTCTCCCCATACCCCCTGATTCCGCTATCCTTAAGTTGAATCAAGGAATCAAGGACTCCGCTATCCTTAAGTTGAATTAAGTTGAAAGTTGAATCAATAATAAATTAATCAAAATCATATGATGTCCCTGTATTATTGACCAGCCAGGTGTCATTTTTTAACACCTTATCAGAGAATAACTACAGAGGCCTCAGGGATGGGGGGGGGGGGAAAGAGGGCTGGCGGGGGGATAAGTGTCACCTACCCCCCAAACACGTAAAAGTAGACGGAGACATTTTATGTCATGTCCTTTTATGTCAGAGTAAATGTGTTTACTTACAAATAATGGCCACAGATAGTGGCAGCATTGGCAGTGGGCACAATTGATTCATAAGGACCTGAAATTACTATCTAACACACGGCAATATATTTAGCTCCCATATATTTTTTCTCCATGGACAAACCTGTGCAATTTCTTCGGTTTTCCTCAGTTTCTCCTCCCAAGTCACAGTCATGTCTTTTATGAGTTTTTCAGATTCTTCTAATTTCTCCTTGAGCTCTGGTGCTTTCAGTGACTAAAATACATATAAACAACAAGATTAAGTAACTTTCAAGGCACACTAATAACACTTTTTGTTTTTACAGAGAAATTCATTTCATGATCTTCAAATTACAGATGAAACTTCACCAGGGAAGAGGCAATGAAGTGGTTTTCAGGAGAGTGGTGCATCTGGTTCGAACTGCTATCTCACAGCACCCGAGATTAGGGTTCGATCCTGACCTCAGCGGCTGTCTGTGTGGAGTTTGCATGTTTTCAATAGACAATAGACAATAGGTGCAGGAGTAGGCCATTCAGCCCTTCGAGCCAGCACCGCCATTCAATGCGATCATGGCTGATCACTCTCAATCAGTACCCCGTTCCTGCCTTCTCCCCATACCCCCTCACTCCGCTATCCTTAAGAGCTCTATCCAGCTCTCTCTTGAAAGCATCCAACGAACTGGCCTCCACTGCCTTCTGAGGCAGAGAATTCCACACCTTCACCACTCTCTGACTGAAAAAGTTCTTCCTCATCTCCGTTCTAAATGGCCTACCCCTTATTCTTAAACTGTGGCCCCTTGTTCTGGACTCCCCCAACATTGGGGACATGTTTCCTGTCTCTAATGTGTCCAATCCCCTAATTATCTTATATGTTTCAATAAGATCCCCCCTCATCCTTCTAAATTCCAGTGTATACAAGCCCAATCGCTCCAGCCTTTCAACATACGACAGTCCCGCCATTCCGGGAATTAACCTAGTGAACCTACGCTGCATGCCCTCCATAGCAAGAATATCCTTCCTCAAATTTGGAGACCAAAACTGCACACAGTACTCCAGGTGCGGTCTCACCAGGGCCCGGTACAACTGTAGAAGGACCTCTTTGCTCCTATACTCAACTCCTCTTGTTACGAAGGCCAACATTCCATTGGCTTTCTTCACTGCCTGCTGTACCTGCATGCTTCCTTTCATTGACTGATGCACTAGGACACCCAGATCTCGTTGAACTCCCCCTCCTCCTAACTTGACACCATTCAGATAATAATCTGCCTTTCTATTCTTACTTCCAAAGTGAATAACCGCACACTTATCTACATTAAACTGCATCTGCCATGTATCCGCCCACTCACACAACCTGTCCAAGTCACCCTGCAGCCTTATTGCATCTTCCTCACAATTCACACTACCCCCCAGCTTAGTATCATCTGCAAATTTGCTAATGGTAGTTTTAATCCCTTCGTCTAAGTCATTAATGTATATCGTAAATAGCTGGGGTCCCAGCACCGAACCTTGCGGTACCCCACTGGCCACTGCCTGCCATTCCGAAAGGGACCCATTTATCCCCACTCTTTGCTTTCTGTCTGTCAACCAATTTTCTATCCATGTCAGTACCCTACCCCCAATACCATGTGCCCTAATTTTGCCCACTAATCTCTTATGTGGGACCTTGTCGAAGGCTTTCTGAAAGTCGAGGTACACCACATCCACTGACTCTCCCCTGTCAATTTTCCTAGTTACATCCTCAAAAAATTCCAGTAGATTTGTCAAGCATGATTTCCCCTTCGTAAATCCATGCTGACTCGGAATGATCCCGTTACTGCTATCCAAATGCTCAGCAATTTCGTCTTTTATAATTGACTCCAGCATCTTCCCCACCACTGATGTCAGACTAACTGGTCTATAGTTACCCGTTTTCTCTCTCCCTCCTTTCTTAAAAAGTGGGATAACATTTGCTATCCTCCAATCCACAGGAACTGATCCTGAATCTATAGAACATTGAAAAATGATCTCCAATGCTTCCACTATTTCTAGAGCCACCTCCTTAAGTACCCTGGGAAGCAGACCATCAGGCCCTGGGGATTTATCAGCCTTCAGTCCCATCAGTCTACCCAAAACCATTTCCTGCCTAATGTGGATTTCCTTCAGTTCCTCCATCACCCTAGGTTCTCCGGCCCCTAGAACATTTGGGAGATTGTGTGTATCTTCCTCAGTGAAGACAGATCCAAAGTAACGGTTTAACTCGTCTGCCATTTCTTTGTTCCCCATAATAAATTCCCCTGCTTCTGTCTTCAAGGGACCCACATTTGCCTTGACTATTTTTTTCCTCTTCACGTACCTAAAAAAACTTTTGCTATCCTCCTTTATAATATTGGCTAGTTTACCCTCGTACCTCATCTTTTCTCCCCGTATTGCCTTGTGATCAGGTGCTCCAACCTGGGTCTCCAGCCCTGTAAGGCAACTACTCTGCTGCTATGGTTTCCTCCCACATGCCAAAGATGTGCAGGTTGGTAGGTTAATTGACTTCTGTCAATTGCCCCAAGTGTATAGGAGTGATTGTCTGTACGGGTGATTGAAGGCCGGCGTGGACTCGGTGGGCTAAATGGCCTGTTTCCACTCTGTATCTCTAAACTAAGCTAAATCTATGGCCTCCGGCTTTGCTGCAGGAATCACTGCAGTGTCCTCCTGAGTAGAAGGGATTCAGTTTCAGCTCAAGAAAGGGTGCTCCCGAAATGGCCTCATTTACATTGGCGATACCAAATGGAGACTTGGCGACCGTTTCGCCGAACATTTGCCGGCCTGCATTCAAGAGAGAGCTAGATAGAGCTCTTAAGGATAGCGGAGTCAGGGGGTATGGGGAGAAGGCAGGAACGGGGTACTGATTGAGAGATTGAGAATGATCAACCATGATCACATTGAATGGCGGTGCTGGCTCAAAGGGCCGAATGGCCTCCTCCTGCACCTATTGTCTATTGTCTATTGCCAGTTGCTAACCATTCTAACTTGCCTTCCAATTCCAATACTGATCTTTCTGACCAGCTATATTCCTTTCTCCAACTTCATATTTCATGCCTCTTCTATCCTTTGTCTCCTTTTCACACTTTCATCTCTGGCCTTGGTCCAACTATCTGCCAATCAATACCCCTTATCTGCATCCACCTATCACTTGTGTAGGAAGGAACTGCAGGTGCTGGGTTAAACCGAAGATTGTCAGAGTGAGGCCAAACGCAAATTGGAGGAACAGCATCTCATATTTCGCTTAGGCAGCTTGCAACCCAACGGTATGAATATTGATTTCTCTAACTTCTAGTAACCCTTGTGTTCCCTCTCTCTCCGTCCCTTCACCACCCAAGTCATTGTACTAGCTTCAAAGCCATCTTGTTGAGTCTCATCGCCTGTAACTTGTTTTCACCGAGGCCACAGCTAGCAATGGCCTGTTCCCTTTATCATCGTTACTCTTTTGCCTATCTCTCATTCATTTGTTCTCTATCTCTCTAATATCACCGTCTATCACAGTCTGAAGAAGGGTCTCAGCCCGAAACGTCACCCATTCCCTCACTCCTAGATGCTGCCTGACCTGCTGAGTTACTCCAGCATTTTGTGATACCTTGACCGTCTATATCTCTCATTTCCCTTTCCCCCGACTATCAGTCTAAAGAAGGGTCTCAACCCGAAAGTCACCAATTCCTTTTCTGCAGAGATGCTGTCTGACCCGCTGAGTTACTTCAGCTTTAGGTGTCTATCCACCTATCACAAGTCAGGCTTTGTTCCACACCCATCTCTTTTTCAACTTTCTCTTCCTACTACAGTCTTAGTTTTAGTTTAATTTTGAGATACAGCACGGAAACAGGCCCTTTTGGCCCACCAGGTCCGCGCCGACCAGCGATCCCCGCACATTAACACTATCCTTTACCCACTAGGGACAATTTTTACATTACCAAGCCAATTAACCTACATACCTGTACGTCTTTGGAGAGTGGGAGGAAACCGAAGATCTCGGAGAAAACCCACGCAGGTCATGGGGAGAACGTACAAACTCCGTACAGACAGACCCACAGTCAGGATCGAACCTGGGTCTCCGGCGCTGCATTCCCTGTAAGGCAGCAACTCTACCGCTGCGCCACCCTTAGTCTATCTGCCGACCCGGAACGTCACCTATCCTCGTTCTCCAGAGATGCTGCCTGAACTGCTGAGTTACTTCAGCACTTTGTGTCTTTTTTATAAAACCAACATCTGCTGTTCCTTGTGTCTGCTATTCAATAGACAATAGACAATAGACAATAGACAATAGACAATAGGTGCAGGAGTAGGCCATTCAGCCCTTCGAGCCAGCACCGCCATTCAATGCGATCATGGCTGATCACTCTCAATCAGTACCCCGTTCCTGCCTTCTCCCCATACCCCCTCACTCCGCTATCCTTAAGAGCTCTATCCAGCTCTCTCTTGAAAGCATCCAACGAACTGGCCTCCACTGCCTTCTGAGGCAGAGAATTCCACACCTTCACCACCCTCTGACTGAAAAAGTTCTTCCTCATCTCCGTTCTAAATGGCCTACCCCTTATTCTTAAACTGTGGCCCCTTGTTCTGGACTCCCCCAACATTGGGAACATGTTATCTGCCTCTAATGTGTCCAATCCCCTAATTATCTTATATGTTTCAATAAGATCCCCCCTCATCCTTCTAAATTCCAGTGTATACAAGCCCAATCGCTCCAGCCTTTCAACATACGACAGTCCCGCCATTCCGGGAATTAACCTAGTGAACCTACGCTGCACGCCCTCCATAGCAAGAATATCCTTCCTCAAATTTGGAGACCAAAACTGCACACAGTACTCCAGGTGCGGTCTCACCAGGGCCCGGTACAACTGTAGAAGGACCTCTTTGCTCCTATATTCAACTCCTCTTGTTACGAAGGCCAACATTCCATTGGCTTTCTTCACTGCCTGCTGTACCTGCATGCTTCCTTTCATTGACTGATGCACTAGGACACCCAGATCTCGTTGAACTCCCCCTCCTCCTAACTTGACACCATTCAGATAATAATCTGCCTTTCTATTCTTACTTCCAAAGTGAATAACCTCACACTTATCTACATTAAACTGCATCTGCCATGTATCCGCCCACTCACACAACCTGTCCAAGTCACCCTGCAGCCTTATTGCATCTTCCTCACAATTCACACTACCCCCCAACTTAGTATCATCTGCAAATTTGCTAATGGTACTTTTAATCCCCTCGTCTAAGTCATTAATGTATATCGTAAATAGCTGGGGTCCCAGCACCGAACCTTGCGGTACCCCACTGGTCACTGCCTGCCATTCCGAAAGGGACCCATTTATCCCCACTCTTTGCTTTCTGTCTGTCAACCAATTTTCTATCCATGTCAGTACCCTACCCCCATTACCATGTGCTCTAATTTTGCCCAGTAATCTCCTATGTGGGACCTTGTCGAAGGCTTTCTGAAAGTCGAGGTACACCACATCCACTGACTCTCCCGTGTCAATTTTCCTAGTTACATCCTCAAAAAATTCCAGTAAATTTGTCAAGCATGATTTCCCCTTCGTAAATCCATGCTGACTCGGAATGATCCCGTTACTGCTATCCAAATGCTCAGCAATTTCGTCTTTTATAATTGACTCCAGCATCTTCCCCACCACTGATGTCAGACTAACTGGTCTATAATTACCCGTTTTCTCTCTCCCTCCTTTCTTAAAAAGTGGGATAACATTTGCTATCCTCCAATCCACAGGAACTGATCCTGAATCTATAGAACATTGAAAAATGATCTCCAATGCTTCCACTATTTCTAGAGCCACCTCCTTAAGTACTCTGGGATGCAGACCATCAGGCCCTGGGGATTTATCAGCCTTCAGTCCCATCAGTCTACCCAAAACCATTTCCTGCCTAATGTGGATTTCCTTCAGTTCCTCCATCACCCTAGGTTCTCCGGCCCCTAGAACATTTGGGAGATTGTGTGTATCTTCCTCAGTGAAGACAGATCCAAAGTAACGGTTTAACTCGTCTGCCATTTCTTTGTTCCCCATAATAAATTCCCCTGCTTCTGTCTTCAAGGGACCCACATTTGCCTTGACTATTTTTTTCCTCTTCACGTACCTAAAAAACTTTTGCTATCCTCCTTTATATTATTGGCTAGTTTACCCTCGTACCTCATCTTTTCTCCCCGTATTGCCTTTTTAGTTAACTTTTGTTGCTCTTTAAAAGAGTCCCAATCCTCTGTCTTCCCACTCTTCTTTGCTATGTTATACTTCCTCTCCTTAATTTTTATGCTGTCCCTGACTTCCCTTGTCAGCCACAGGTGTCTCTTACTCCCCTTAGAGTCTTTCTACCTCTTTGGAATAAATTGATCCTGCAACCTCTGCATTATTCCCAGGAATACCTGCCATTGCTGTTCTACCGTCTTCCCTGCTAGGGCCTCCTTCCAGTCAATTTTGGCCAGCTCCTGCCTCATGCCTCTGTAATCCCCTTTGCTATACTGTAATACCGACACTTCTGATTTTCCCTTCTGCCTTTCCATTTGCAGAGTAAAACTTATCATGTTGTGATCACTGCCTCCTAATGGCTCTTTTACCTCTAGTTCCCTTATCAGATCAGGATCATTACACAACACTAAATCCAGAATTGCCTTCTCCCATTTTTAGATTCACCTGGATGTTACTTTGGCTTGTAGCGTTTCGGGAGAGGTTGGATAGACTGGGACTTTTTTCTTTGGTGCATAGGAGGCTGAGAGCTGATCTCATTAAGGTGTATCAGATCATGAGAGGCACGGATAAAGTGAATGCTTACAGTCATTTTCTATGGGTAAAGGATTCTAAAACTGAGCTACCAGAGGAAGCTATAGGAGTCTAGCCAATTATATTTTTAAAAAGACATTTGGACAGATCTATGGATAGGACAGGCTCAGAGGGCTATGGGCCAAAAGCAGGCAAGTGGGACTAGCCCTATATGCAAACCCGGTTGGCATGGACAAAGCGGGCCGAAGGGCGTGGCTCTGCATGACGCAGCTCTATGACTTAATTCCCTTTGTGTGACTGGTGTAGAAGGAACAAACGTATTTATTCTATTTCCAGTAAAAAAGTTAGCGCTGGATAATACTTTGCTTCTTCCTTGGGCAGCGGTAGTGTTGCTGCCTTAAAGCGCCAAAGACCCGGGTTCAATCTTGACTACGGGTGCTGTCTGTACGGAGTTTATACGTTCTCCCGATGACAATAGACAATAGGTGCAGGAGTAGGCCATTCGTCCCATCAGGCCAACACCGCCATTCAATGTTATCATGGCTGATCATTCTCAATCAGTACCCTGTTCCTGCCTTCTCCCCATACCCCCTGACTCCGCTATCCTTAAGAGCTCTATCTAGCTCTCTCTTGAATGCATTCAGAGAATTGGCCTCCACTGCCTTCTGAGGCAGAGAATTCCACAGATTCACAACTCTCTGACTGAAAAAGTTTTTCCTCATCTCCGTTCTGAATGGCCTACCGCTTATTCTTAAACTGTGGCCCCTGGTTCTGGACTCCCCCAACATTGGGAACATGTTTCCTGCCTCTAACGTGTCCAAGCCCTTAATAATCTTATACGTTTCGATAAGATCCCCTCTCATCCGTCTAAATTCCAGTGACCCCGTGAGTTTTCTCTGGGTGCTCCGATTTCATCGCTCATTCCAAAGATGTGCAGGTTTGCGGGTTAATTGTCTAGTGTGAATTGCCCCTCATGTGTATGATGCAAACTCGGATAACATAGAACTCATGTACGGGGTGATCACTGATCATATTTCAACCTGCGCATAATTCATATCCGCCATTCTCTGCATATCGCTGGTCGGCGCGGACTCGGTGGGCCGAATGGCCTGTTTCCATGCTCTATCTCTAAACTAAACTATATCTCTGACCTCCTGCTCCACTGCTGTTACAACTGCAGAGTCAAGTGGTGGAGCATTATCATCCAGAGATGAGGGGATTTAGATTAGTTTAGTCTAGAGAAACAGTGCAAAAACAGGCCCGTCGACCCACCGTGTCCACACCGACCAGCAATCCCTGCACATTAACACTGCCCTACACACACTAGGGACAATTTTTTACCGAAGCCAATAAACTTACAACAGCGCGGGAGGAAACCGGAGCACCCAGAGAAAACCCACATGGTCGCAGGAAGAACATACAAACTCCGTACAGACAGCACTGGTAGTCGGGATCGAACCCGGGTCTCTGACGCTGCAAGCGCTGTAAGGCAGCAACTCTGCCACTGCACCACCGCGCCGCCCTTAGATTCAGCTCAAGTAAGGGTGTTCCAGATGTGGCCTCCTTTACATCGACGAGACCAAGCATAAACTTACTGACCATTTTGCCAAAGGCTTGCGTTCGGTCTGCCAAGGCCTGCTGGATCACCTGTTTGCTAACCACTTTAATGCCCTGCCCATTCCCATAATGATATATCTGTCCACCTATATTCCTTCCTCTAGCTTCATATTTCATGCAGTGTACACATCAGCATACCTGTACACTGAGGATAGCTCGAATGTAATCACGTACTGTCTTTCTGCTGACTGGTTAGCATGCAAAAAAAGCTTTTTACTGCACCTCGGTACACGTGACAATAAACAATACAATACAATATATCTTTATTGTCATTGTACAGGGGTACAACAAGATTGGGTGTCTAAGTCAAACTAATGACTAAGGGCGGCACGGTGATGTAGTGGTAAAGCTACTGCCCAACAACGCTGGGTTCGATCCTCACCACGGGTGCTTGTCTGTAATTTCTCCTCGTGAGTTTTTCTCTGAGATCTTCGGTTTCCCACCACACTCCAAAGACGTACAAGACGTTTTTATTGGCTTGGTATAAAATGTAAGTGTTATAGATAATTTGGTTTGGTATAAAATGTAAATTGCCCCTTAGTGTGTGTTGGATAGTGCTAGCGTGCGGGGATCGCTGGTCGGCGTGGACTCGGTGGGCCAAAGGGCCTGTTTCCACGCCGTATCTCTAAAACTAAATTAAATTAAACTATACTAAACCAATGCGTCTTCTATGCTTGAGCCTGTTCCCGTGCAGTCCTGTTGTATGTCGTGAACATACTCTGTATTTCTCTCAAATGTCGCTCATTTACGTTCACCCTCTTACCTCGGCCTGATTTAATTGCTCCTTCAGTTTTTCCACCTCCTCGCGGAGTTCTCGGATAATCTTGGCGTTGGGATCTTCGTTCACCACAGCATGGTTCACTATTCGCTTCGCACGGTCTGCGTATCTCAGTGTGGACAGAGTCTCCTCATAATTGTCGCCGGCCGGGCTAATTGTTGCTATCATGGCAGTTTTACTGTTTCCTCCCAAGTTATCCTAAAGTCACAAGTATAAACATTCACCATCATTAATATAAGAAAATAACTGCAGATGCTGGTACAAATCGAAGGTATTTATACACAAAATGCTGGAGTAACTCAGCAGGTCAGGCAGCATCTCGGGAGAGAATGAATGGGTGACGTTTCGGGTCGAGACCCTTCTTCAGACTGATGTCCCGCCCCCCTGACAATAGTCTGAAGAAGGGTCTCGACCCAAAACGTCACTCATTCCTTCTCTCCCGAGATGCTACCATCATTAATATAATCAGTTCTTTGAATTTGGGAAAAGGATACATCTCAGAAGCCTGTAAGTGATGCACTATGTGTAGGATGGAACTGCAGATGCTGGTTTAAACTGAAGATAGACACAAAAAGCTGGAGTAAGTAACTCAGCGGATCCGATAGCATCTCTGGAGAAAAGGAATATCGTTTCGCTTTCCCCTGACTCTCAGTCTGAAGAAGGGTCTGGACCCGAAACGCCACTAATTCCTTGTTGATATCAGAAAAATATTCCCCCAAAAAATCTATCTTATACCCTCATATTTTTGTGCTAATCATAATAAAAAACAGATACTTTACCTCTTCAAATATTTTATTAATTTAAAAAGAGTCAGGGGGTATGGGGAGAAGGCAGGAATGGGGTACTGATTGAGAATGATCAGCCATGATCACATTGAATGGCGGTGCTGGCTCGAAGGGCCGAATGGCCTCCTCCTGCACCTATTGTCTATAAAAAAGCGGATCCATATAATACTTCATCTACATATGCAAGAAAAGTAATGGAGTCAGATGAAGTAATTGAGACAGGTATTATAACATTTAGATGATACTAGACCAAGTGGACCCGTTGGGCCCAAACCTCTCCTGCATTGGTGCAGCACCCTGTCTTCCCCTCCTCCCCTCTCTCTTCAACCCCCCCATCCCCTCTCCCTTATCCCCCACTCCCCCCTTCCCCCCACCCTCCCTCCTCCCCTCCCCTCTCCTCCTTTTAAACTTAAAAATGTGAATAACTTAAAAAATATAACACCGATTTCAATAAAACTACTTGCATTATCACTAAAATGACAATGGTGAGTGAGGTGGGCCGAAAATTGTCGCGCTATCCTGTACCGTTTTGGCTGAAGTTCAGTCACAAACAAGATAACAAACGAGAGTTTTAGTATATAGATTTGGACAGGTACATCCATAGAAAGGGAAGGCCTGGACGGAGTGGATGTGTAGAGGATGTTTCCACTTGTGGGAAAGTCGAGGACCAGAGACCACTGCCTCAAAATGTAAGGATGCTCCTTTAGGAAGGAGATGAGGAAGCTGAATCTGAGCAATTCATTGCTCCAGAAGGCTGTGGAGGCCAAGTCAATGGATATTTTTTTAAGGCAGAGCTAGGTAGATTAATGATTAGTATAGGTGTCGGGGGTTATGGGAAGAAGGCAGGAGAATGGAGTTAAGAGGGAAAGGTAGATCAGCCATGATTGAATGGCAGAGTAGACTAGATGGGCCCTATGGCCAAATTCTGCTCCCATCACATGAACTTATGAAAGGTTTAAGGTCATAAGATCATGTCATAAGGAGCACAATTAGGCCATTCGGCCAGTTAAGTCTATTCAATCGTGGCTGATCTATCTCTCCCTCCTATCCCCATTCTTCTGCCTTCTTCTGCCTTCTCCCCATATCCCCTGGCACCAAATGTGGGCAAATCCGACTAGCATAGATGGGCATCGTGGTCAGCAGGGATGAATTGGGTCAAAGGACCTGTTTCTGTGCTGTTTGATTCTACGACTATCCTATTTTATGTAGCTCTCAAACTCATTAAACTCAATGGACTTACATTGAAATGCAACCATTGTTTTTCACTGTACCTCGGTACAATACGAAACTAAACCAAAAACTAAAACATTGTTGGCTAATTAGATATAGCTGCGTGCAAGTTCATTTCCCAAAAGCAAGATAGTTTTAAAATAAATATTATGGTGGCTTTTGGCATTGGTGCTTAATATATAATTATATTTTCCATTGTATACAGTTCCTTTGATGGATTCTCCCTATCCAAAGCAATACCTTGAGAAAAATAGACACAAAAGTGCTGGAGTAACTCAGAGGGTCAGGCAGCATCACTGTAGAAAATGGATGGGTGACGTTTCAGGTCTGAAGAAGGGTCCCGACCCGGCAGGTTGGGATGCTCTCAGAGCTGAACAAATCAGTTAAGGTTAATCTATTATTCTTTCAATTAGTTTTATGCTTTAGATAGCAATGTTTTGTAACATGTATATATAAAACAATAAAACCTTCAGACCCTTTGAATAATTTTTGCTTGGATTTTTTTTACTGAAAGAAAATCCCATTTTTTCTATAAGCCATTGTCTCCCATCCTTTTTCTCCAGAGATGCTGTCTGACCCGCTGATTTACTCCAACACAAATTGGAGGCCAATTCACTGGATTAATTTAAAAGAGAGTTAGATAGAGCTCTAGGGGCTAGTGGAATCAAGGGATATGGGGAGAAGGCAGGCACGGGTTACTGATTGTAGTTGATCAGCCATCCAGAGAATCCAGTACAAAATCCTCCTCATGACCTACAAAGCCCTCCATAACCTGGCCCCATCCTACCTGACTGACCTCCTCCACAGGCACACTCCCACCTGCACCCTCCGCTCTGCTGCTGCCAACCTCCTGTCCCCCCCCCCATCCGGACCAAACTCAGATCCTGGGGGGACAGGGCTTTCTCCATCGCTGCTCCCACCCTCTGGAACTCACTACCCCAAACCGTCAGAGACTCCTCCTCACTCACCACATTCAAAACATCACTGAAGTCTCACCTGTTCAGCACTGCCTTCAACCACTGACCGTCACCTCACCTTCTGTCTCCTTTCTCTGTTCGTTTACTTATTTATCTATTTATTCACTTCCCTATGTTCTTTAAATCCCTGTAAAGCGTCTTTGAGTGTTTGAAAAGCGCTATATAAATGTAATGCATTATTATTATTATTATTATTATGATCACAATGAATGGCTGTGTTGGCTGGAAAGGCCAAATGGTCTCCTCCTGTACTTATTTTTGTTTAAATACTGGAGCAATCCCCTTCTTCAGACAGATGAGGTATAAGGGTCACCCATTATTCCTTCTCTCCAGAGATGTTGCCTGACCCGCTGAGTTGCTCCAGCTTTTTGTGTCTATCTTCGGTTTAAACCAACCTCCGCAGTTCCTTCCTGCAGAGTTACCCCAACACTTTGTGTCCATCTTTGGTATAACCCAGGGTTTCCTGCAGTGCTTTGTTTCACCAGTACCTTGAGGAGCCAGGTGAGGACTGAGTCTCTGTAAGGCACGAACTTGCTTTTGCCCTTTGCTCCAACTTGGTCAGCTAAAGCGGAAATGACCAACCCAAGAGTTGTAAGGGATCTGAGAAAAAAAGCACAACAAAATTCCAATAAATGAGACCTTGACAAAATTAACATAGACAAAATTTGACAATTTCATCGTTTGTTTAAATTTGGGAAATTATATAAAAATCAAATAGATCTCATGTATTAACTTAGTACAACATCATTTAAAAGACACTTTTTTTTTAACAGGTGGGTGGATATATGGAACAAGCTGCCAGAGGAGGTAGTTAAGGCATTTAAAAGACATTTGTACAAGTTCATGGATAGGAAAGGTTTAGTCAAGAATCAAGAGTGTTTTATTCTCATGTGTCCCAGACAAAACAATGAAATTCTTACTTGCTGCAGAGCATAAGAATATGTAAACATAGTACACTGTAAACAATATAATAAACGAGAGAAAATAAGTTCAGTGTGTGTATATACACACGTACTCACAAATACATACACACACACATATATATACACATATATATATACATATATATGTGTGTGTGTGTATATATATATCTATGTGTATACATATATCTATATCTATAACTATATATATATGTGTGTGTGTGTGTGTGTGTGTGTGTGTGTATATATATATATATATATATATATATAGAGCGAGAGAGGGAGAGAGAGAGAGAGATAGAGAGAGATTATAGATATGTATATATCTATATATATATATATGGATAGATATATGTGTATACATATATCTATATCTATAACTATAACTATATATATATATTTATTTCACAAAATGCTGGAGTAACTCAACAGGTCAGGCAACATCTCAGGAGAGAAGGGATGGGTGACGTTTCGGGTTGAGACCCTTCTTCCTATACATATATATACACATATTTACACACACACATATAAACACACACACATATATACACACACATATATATATACACATATATATACACACACACATATTCATACACATATACATACACACACCTTCGATATATATACACACACACACATTCATGCACACATACGTATACACAAAAACAAACAATAATAGTGCAATAATAACAATAATAGTCTGTGTAGTTCAGACCTTATTTGAGTTGTAGTGTTAAATAGCTGAATGGCTGTAGGGGAATATGGGCCAAACATGGGCAAATGGCACTAGCTTAGATAGGGGAATTTTGGTCAGGATGGATAAGTTGATTCGTAGGATCTATTTCCGTGCTGTGTGAATCAATGACTCTAATAAGAATCCACTCTGATTATGGGTCTCTAAACTCCGAAGAAATTGAGCAGGGACGAGCTTTACGACTAATGAATGGCTTTTGGGGGAAGCATGACAGGCAGTTTACACAAGGAAAAGCCCCATTAAAGAGTAATGAATGGATGCCCGGCTAATCTGTTTGGCCGAGGAGGAAATAATCAGCAAAATAATAGGCGTATTTCCTGCTTTTCTTTGCAATGTATCAAAAGGATTAGTTATATCCACTTGTAAAGGCAGTCGGAGCTCGGCATAATGTTTGACCCCAAAGGCAGCAGTGCTGTAAATAGCCCTCAGTCAGGACTGTGTTCGAATGTCAGCCAAGATTACATGGTCACATTCTGCAGCGAGCTGGAATTCATAGCCCTCTGACACTACGAATCTGCCATCAACCGAGACAATTAAAAGAATCCGCATTGCCAGACGCTCACTGAATTGAAATTTTGTTTTCTATGGGGGTGGCAAGGTGGCGCAGCGGTAGAGTTGCTGCCTCAGAGTGCCAGAGACTCGGCACGGTGGCACAGCGGTAGAGTTGCTGCCTCAGAGTGCCAGAGACTCGGCACGGTGGCACAGCGGTAGAGTTGCTGCCTCAGAGTGCCAGAGACTCGGCACGGTGGCACAGCGGTAGAGTTGCTGCCTCAGAGTGCCAGAGACTCGGCACGGTGGCACAGCGGTAGAGTTGCTGCCTCAGAGTGCCAGAGACTCGGCACGGTGGCACAGCGGTAGAGTTGCTGCCTCAGAGTGCCAGAGACTCGGCACGGTGGCACAGCGGTAGAGTTGCTGCCTCAGAGTGCCAGAGACTCGGCACGGTGGCACAGCGGTAGAGTTGCTGCCTCAGAGTGCTTACAGCGCCAGAGACCCGGGTTCGATCCCGACTATGGGTGCTTGTCTGTACGGAGATTGTACGTTCTCCCCGTGACTTGCGTGGGTTTTCTCCGAGGTCTTCAGTTTCCTCCAAAGACTTACAGGTTCATTGGCTTGATATAAACGTAAACTGTCCCTAGCGTGTGCGGGATAGTGTTAATGTGTGGGGGTCACGGTTGGTCAAGTCAAGTCAAGTCAATTTTATTTGTATAGCACATTTAAACACAACCCACGTTGAGCAAAGTGCTGTACATCAGTGCAGGTACTAAAAAACACACAATAGCACACAAGCCTAACAACACCTACATAAACAGAGAGGGCCTCAAATGCTAGGGAATAGAAATAGGTTTTGAGCCTGGACTTAAAGGAGTGCGGACCCGTTGGGCCTATTTCCGCGCAGTATCTCTAAACTCGGGTTCGAATCAGGGTGTCAAAGGTTACGGGGAGACGGCAAGAGAATGTAGTTGTGAGGGAAAGATAGATCAGCTATGAATGAACAGTGGAGTGGACTCGAGGGGCCAAATGGCCTAATTCAGCTCCTTTGACTTATAAACTTATGAACAGATCTCGGGTGCTCTCTGTATTGAGTTTACACAGCGGTGTGGGGGCGGCACAGTGGTGCAGCGGGAGACTTGCTGCCTTAAATGGCCAGAGACCTGGGTTTCATCCTGACTAAAGGTACTGATTGTGCGGAGTTTGCATGTTCTCCCCGTGACCTGCGTGAGTTTACTCCGGGTGCTCTGGTTTCCTCCCACATTCCAAAGACGTGCAGGTTTGTAGGTTAATTGGCCTCAGTAAAATTGCCCCTAGTGTGTGTAGGATAGAACCAGTGTAATGGGTGATCGCTGGTCGGTGTGAACTCAGTGGACTATTTCCACGCTGTATCTCTAAAGTAAGCATTGGTTTAAAAAAGGTAGACACAAAATGCTGGAGTAACTCAGCGGGTCAGGCAGCATCTCGGGAGAGAAGGAGTGGGTGACGTTTCGGGTCGAGACCCTTTCTGTACTTTGAATATCTACATGGTGACTGTTTTTGAGGGCACTCGCCCTTTCCTGGGAATCACACAGTTTTCAGTGGAAAGTTAGCCTTTAATAGACAATAGACAATAGGTGCAGGAGGAGGCCATTCGGCCCTTCGAGCCAGCACCGCCATTCAATGTCATCATGGCGCAACTCTCTGACTGAAAAAGTTTTTCCTCATCTCAGTTGTAAATGGCCTGCCCCTTATTCTTAAACTGTGGCCCCTTGTTCTGGACACCCCCAACATTGGGAACATGTTTCCTGCCTCTAGCGTGTCCAACCCCTTAATAATCTTATACGTTTTGATAAGATCTCCTCTCATCCTTCTAAATTCCAGTGTATACAAGCCTAGTCGCTCCAGTCTTTCAACACATGATAGTCCTGCCATTCCAGGAATTTATTTGCACTCAAATGAGTTTGTTAATGGATAAACCTCACTTGTTGATATTACTGCCCTCCTTCAGGCGTTCCCCTGCAGCTCCTGTCTTCGACACTCTCTCACTCCCAGCCAGATCCACCAGGCTCAGCTTGCTCACCTTCTCACCAGAAGTCTGAAAAGGAAGGACAAACAGTCTGCATTAAACCTACAACAAATGCTAACAGTTGCTAATAATAAACGGGGCGGCCACAATAGACAATAGGTGCAGGAGGAGGCCATTCGGCCCTTCGAGCCAGCACCACCATTCAATGTGATCACGGCTGATCATTCTCAATCAGTACCCCGTTCCTGCCTTCTCCCCATACCCCCTGACTCCACTATCCTCAAGAGCTCTATCCAGCTCTCTCTTGAATGCATTCAGAGAATTGGCCTCCACTGCCTTCTGAGGCAGAGAATTCCACAGATTCACAACTCTCTGACTGAAAAAGTTTTTCCTCATCTCAGTTCTAAATGGCCTACCCCTTATTCTTAAACTGTGGCCCCTTGTTCTGGACTCCCCCAACATTGGGAACATGTTTCCTGCCTCTAATGTGTCCAACCCCTTAATAATCTTATACGTTTCGATAAGATCTCCTCTCATCCTTCTAAATTCCAGTGTATACAAGCCTAGTCGCTCCAGTCTTTCAACATATGATAGTCCCGCCATTCCGGGAATTAACCTAGTAAACCTACGCTGCACGCCCTCAATAGCAAGAATATCCTTCCTCAAATTTGGAGACCAAAACTGCACACAGTACTCCAGGTGCGGTCTCACTAGGGCCCTGTACAACAGCAGAAGGACAGTGGTGCAGCAATAGAGCTGCTGCCTTACAAGCACCAAGACCCGAGTTCGGTCCTGACCACGAGTGCTGTCTGTACGGAGTTTACATAGAAACATAGAAAATAGGTACAGGAGGATGCCATTTGGCCCTTCGAGCCAGCACCGCCAATCATTGTGATCATGGCTGATCGTCCACAATCAGTAACCCGTGCCTGCCTTCTCCCCATATCCCTTGATTCCACTAGCCCCTAGAGCTCTATCTAACATTTGTTTGCGTGACCGCGTGGGCTTTCTCCAGGTGCTCCAGTTTCCTCTCACACTCCAGAGACGTACAGGTTTGTAATGTAGGAAAATAACTGCAGATGCTGGTACAAGTCGAAGGTATCACAAATACAGGTTTGTAGGTCGATTGGCTTCTGTAAATTGTAAATTGTTCCTAGTGTACGGGGTGATCGCTGGTCAGCACGGACTCTGTAGGCTAAAGAGTCTGTTGCCACACTCGCTGTATCTCTAAAGTCTAACGTTTAGATGGATAGTAGAGGTTCAGAGGGATATGGTTCAAATGTGAGCAAGGGGGACTGGGGTGGATAGGGCATCTTGGGAGGCATGGGCAAGTTGGGCCGAAGGGCCTGTTTCTGTGCTCTAGTTTGGTTTAGTTTAATATTGTCACGTGTACTGAGGTAAAAAGCTTTTGTTGCGTGCTTTCCAGTCAAAGAAAAGACGATATATGATTACATTCAAGCCATCCACAGTGTACAGATAAAGGATAAAGTTTGGTTTAGTTTATTGCCACATGTACCGAGGTACAGTGTAAAGCTTTTTGCATAGGAAAGAACTGCAGATGCTGGTTTTAATCGAAGGTAGACACAAAATGCTGGAGTAACTCAGCGGGACAGGCAGCATCTCTGGAGAGAAGGAATGGGTGATGTCTTGGGTCGAGACCCTACTTCAGACTGATGTCAGGGGAGTGTGCGGGACAGAGATAGAATGTAGTCGGAGACAGTAAGACTGGTGGAGAACTGGGAAAGGGGAGGGGATGGAGAGAGAGGGAAAGCAAGGGCTATTTGAAGTTAGAGAAGTCATTATTCATACCACTGGGGTTTAGTGTTTAGAGATACAGCGCGGAAACAGGCTCTTTGGTCCACCGGGTCCGCAATGACCAACAATCCCCACACATTAACACTGTCCTATACTCACTAGGGACAATTTTTACATTTACCAAGCCAATTAACCTACAAACCTGTACGTCTTTGGAATGTGGGAGGAAACTGAAGATCTTGGAGAAAACCCACGCAGGTCACGGGGAGAACGTGCAAACTCCGTACAGACGGCACCCGTAGTCAGGATCGAACCCGGGTCTTCGGCGCTCCATTCACTGTGAGGCAGCAACTCTATCGCTGCATCACCGTGCAAGCTACCCAAGCGAAATATGAGGTGCTGGCACCTCCAATTTGCACTGGGCCTCACTCTGACAATGGAGGAGGCCCTGGACAGAAAGGTCAGATTGGGAATGGGAGGGGGAGTTCAAGTGCTGAGCAACCGTGAAGAGATGAAAAGCGTGTGAGGTGTCTTGGACATAGGTAGGGAGAGATTGGACCAGGGGGGATAGGATGGAGTAGACGTATGTGGAAATTAATTTGGTGGGGCATGAACAAGCAGAAACAATGGGTCTGCCAGGCCAGTTCTGTTTGTGGATTTTGGGGAGAAGATAAAATCGGGCCATGTGGGGCTGGGGAACTAAACGGGTTGGAGGCTTTAGAGGGCAGAGAGCTGGAAATAATAAAATCAGAAATAATAAAATCAGATATTAAAATGATATTAAGGTCTGGTGCTCGTCTGTGGGGTAATGGCCCAAGGATAAGTAGGAGGAAGTGTTTGTGAGTTGGCGCCTGGTAGAGGTCAGTAGAGGTCAGCCCAGTAGAGGTCAGTGCACCAGATTTTTTTCTTAAGTCGTTGAAGGACGAAGAGCGTGAGAGGCGTCTTGGACATAGGTAGGGAGGGATAGGTAGATAGGTGGTGTAAAGCTTTTTGCTGAGTGCTAACTAGTCAGCGGAAAGACTATACATAATTACAATCACAGTGTACAGATAAAGGATAAAGGGCACGACATTTAAGGGCCTGTTGTTCACTTAGGCGATTTTAAGGTGACTGCCGGCGACTAGGCTGTCGCCGAACATGTCGCGGGCATGATCATGAGGCGTCTTCAATGAATCGTAGTGGATCTCGGCGCGTCGCGGAAAAAATTTCCAGGTAGAAATTTCTCGGCAACAGCTGGCTTGTCGCCAGGGATCGTAGCTTATTGCGGGCGCTGTCGCATGCTGTCTCCAGGTTTGCTAGGATGTCACAGATGCATTTAGAAGCACATAATATTAAATTAAGAAAAGGCATTTGAAGATACCAGAAGATAGTTTTGTTTAACCAATTTATTTACCATCAGGACATTTGACAGGTAGATTGGAGGCGACAGTTTGACAGTCAGGTAAGCGTGGGAGTTTCGCGATGTTTCTGAAGACGGTGTAATCTCTTAGCCAGGTTCTAGTTTCACAAAATAAGTAACTTGTATCGACCTGACTCGGCATTGTCGTGGTCATTGTCGTAGGGTAAAGGAGAATTTTGGCGATCTGCTACAATTTTGACAGTCGCCGGCAGTCGCCTAAAAAACGCCTAAGTGGGACAGGCCCTTTAGTGTAAGGTTAAGTCCGATTAAAGATAGTTTGTGGGTCTCCAATGAGATAGATGAAGTAGATGGGAGGTCAGGACTGCACCCTAGCAGGTGAGGGTTGCCAGACAACAGCCGGGAAGAAACTGTCCCTGAATCAGGAGGTGTGCGTTTTCACACTTCTGTACCTCTTGCGTGATGGGAGACGGGAGAAGAGGGAGTGGCCCTTCAAGCAGTCGTACCACTCTAAGCCATTCCTCGACTGATAGGAAATGGTACAAACTTACACTACTATGTGGATCGTACAGGGTCTGAGTTAAGATGATGTTGAATACAGCATGAGAACGGCTACTTTCTTCATTCATGTTGGTGGCTGCAACGGTTCTTGATTTGTTTCCTTCTGACATCCAGGATTCAATGTCCTGCAAAATATCGTCAATAAAATGTAATGATAATACAAGAACACAGAACAGCACAGCGCAAGAGCAGGCTCTTCAGCCCACAACGTCTGTGCTGAACACGATGCGAAGACCAACTCTTATCTGTCCGCACATAATACCATACGATATGATAGAACTTTATTTATCCCAGGAGGGAAATTGGTCCGCCAACAGTCTTAAACACAAGATACATGAAACATGTAATTAAAGTGATGAGTGGAAAGGATTGAATTGAATTGAATTGAATAAATGTTATTAGCCAAGTACGTATACATACAAGGAATTTGCCTTGGTGCTTAGCTCGCAAGTAACAGCAACAACACGACATACAGTAAACAATTAAGAATTTTAAAAAAAAATATTCCTATGTGTATTCTGTGTGAAGAATGAAAGAAAATACCAGAGCAAAATGAGGCTACAGATTTTTGGTTGTTGAGTAGAGCTACTGCTCTTGGAAAAAAAGCTGTTTTTATGTCTGGCCGTGGCTGCTTTGACAGTCCGGAGTCGCCTTCCAGAGGGAAGTGCTTCAAAGAATTTGTGGCCAGGGTGAGAGGGGTCAGAGATGATCTTGCCCGCTCGCTTCCTGGCCCTTGCAGTGTACAGTTCGTCAATGGGGGGAAGGTTGCAGCCAACAACCTTCTCAGCTGTGCGAACGATGCGCTGCAGCCTCCTGATGTCGTGCTTGGTGGCTGAGCCAAACCAGACCATGATGGAGAAGATGAGGCCAGACTCTATGGTAGCAGTATAGAATTGGACCATCATTGCCTGTGGCAGATTGTGTTTTCTCAGTTGCCGCAGGAAGTACATCCTCTGTTGTGCCTTTTTGACTGTGGAGTCGATGGTGGCCCCCATTTAAGGTCCCTGGAGATGATGGTTCCAAGGAACTTAAATGACTCCACAGATGTGACTGTGGTGTTGTTGATGGTGAGTGGGGGGGGGGGGGGTAGAGGGAGCTCTCCTAAAGTCTACAATCAATTCCACTGTCTCAAGAGCATTGAGCTTGGGGATGTGCAAATAATGGGGGGGGGGGGGGGGGGGGGAGGGGAGGGGGCAGTTCGTCTACCCCTGAACAGAAGGGGGAGGAGCTGTACAGTTTGATAGCCACAGGGGAAAAAAGGATCCTTCCTTTCCCTGCATAACTGTGTGCCGATCCAAAAGTCTCTTAAACGCCACTATCGTATCTGCCTTGAACATTGCCAACAGTTTGTTGGAAGGTACAAACTCTGCACAGACAGGCACCCGTGGTCAGGACTGAACCCGGGTCTCTGGCACTGTAAGGCAGCAGCTCTACCGCTGTGCCACCGCGCCGCACTTAATCCATGGATGAATTCCATTCACTTCTCATCCACTCTCTACACACTAGGGGTACTTTTCTTTTTACAGAGGCCTATTAACCGACAAAACATGCACATTGGTTAATGATTTGGATAATGTAATTAGAAGTACCACTAGCAAGTTTGCGGATGACACAAAGCTGGGTGGCAGTGTGAACCGCGAAGAGGATGTTAGGAGGTTGCTGGGTGACCTGGACAGGTTGAGTGAGTGGGCACATACATGGCCGATGCAGTATAATGTAGATAAATGTGAGGTTATCCACTTTGGCGGCAAAAATAAGGACGCTGATTATTATCTCAATGATGTCAGATTAGGTAAAGGGGAAGTGCAACGAGACCTTGGTGTCCTTGTACACCAGTCACTGAAAGTAAGCGTGCAGGTACAGCAGGCAGTGAAGAAAGCTAATGGCATGTTGGCCTTCATAACGAGAGGATTTGAGTACAGGAGCAAAGAAGTCCTTCTGCAGTTGTATAGGGCCCTTGTGAGACCACATCTGGAGTATTGTGTGCAGTTTTGGTCTCCTAATTTGAGGAAGTCGTCCTTGCTATTGAGGCAGTGCAGCGTAGGTTCACGAGGTTAATCCCTGGGATGGAGGGACTGTCATATGAGGAAAGATTGGAAAGACTAGGCTTGTATTCACTGGAGTTAGAGGCAGGAAACATGTTCCCAATGTTGGGGGAGTCCAGAACCAGGGACATCAGTTTAGGAATAAGGGGTAGGCCATTTAGAACGGAGATGAGGAAAAGCTTTTTCAGTCAGAGAGTTGTAAATGTGTGGAATTCACTGCCTCAGAAGGCAGTGGAGGCCAATTCTCTGAATGCATTCAAGAGAGAGCTAGATAGAGCTCTTAAAGATAGTGGAGTCAGGGAGTATGGGGAGAAGGCAGGAATATGGGGTACTGATTGAGAATGATCAGCCATGATCACATTGAATGGTGGTGCTGGCTTGAAGGGCCGAATGGCTTCCTCCTGCACCTATTGTCTATTGTCTATTGAGTTTAGAAGGATGAGAGGGGATCTTATAGAGACGTATAGAATTATAAAAGGACTAGGACAAGCTAGATGCAGGAAAAATGTTCCCATTGTTGGGGGAGTCCAGAACCAGGGGACACAGTCTAAGAATAAAGGGGAGGCCATTTAAAACTGAGGTGAGAAGAAACGTTTTCACCCAGAGAGTTGTGAATTGTGGAATTCTCTGCCACAGAAGGCAGTGGAGGACAATTCACTGGATGAATTTAAAAGAGAGTTAGATAGAGCTCTTGGGGCTAGTGGGGGAGGGATAGAGGGAGAGGGAATGCCGGGGCTACCTGAAGTTAAGAGAAATCAATATTCATACCATGGGGCTGATAAATGAGGCTGTTAGATGGGGCTGTTACATGACTGTTAAAGGGGTCAATTTATGTAATAGTTGCAACAATGAATTAAAAGAGTGTAGTAATATGTGTAAATTCAAGAAAATGTTCAAAAATATACAAAATATGTGATCAGCGCTAAGTGGGCGGCACGGTAGCGCAGCGGTAGAGTTGCTGCTTTACAGCGAATGCAGCGCCGGAGACTCAGGTTCGATCCTGACTACGGGTGCTGAACTGTAAGGAGTTTGTACGTTCTCCCCGTGACCTGCGTGGGTTTTCTCCGAGATCTTCGGTTTCCTCCCACACTCCAAAGACGTACAGGTATGTAGGTTAATTGGCTGGGTAAATGTAAAAAGTGTCCCTAGTGGGTGTAGGATAGTGTTAATGTACGGGGATCGCTGGGCAGCACGGACTTGGAGGGCCGAAAAGGCCTGTTTCCGGCTGTATATATATAATAATAATAATAAAATGACTGACATGACAGAAATGATGGTTCTTGACTATACTTGTGTTTCTTTCTATGTTTTGTTTATCTGCTTCTGACTTATGATGTTGTGTTTTTGTTTAATTATATTTTGTTAAGTATTAAGGGTAGGCACAATAAGCTTTGACTTCTGCCTACACCTTATTTTCAGTCAGAAAATATTATGTGTGATTATATTGTTTTATTTTCGATACAATGATTTCGCACTATTTGACTTTCACAACTGTATGGTCAATCTGTTGTATTGTATTGACTGGAAAATGAATAAATAAAAATAAATAAATAAGCTGCCCAAGCGAAATATGAGATGCCGTTCGTCCAATTTGCGTCCAGCCTCACTCTGACAATGGAGGAGGCCTAGGACAGAAAGGACTACCTATTCATGCTGGTAGTTTAGATTGAATCCAAGTACTTACTTCAAAACACGTCACAGCCAACTGCGACAGGCCGTCCACGTACGGTCCCAACACTTTATGCTCCCGAACCTTCAACGAGTGCCGACTCCTGAAAAAATAAATTATTTTAAATTATTTATGTTTTTAAAAATATATATTAACTCCGAAAAGAAAAAAATCATCTGCGCTTCATGGAGAATTTTTTATTTTTGTCCGATTTAGCAAGTCTACATCTAGCTTGTGAAAGTGAAGCAATTGTTTATAGCTGTGCAGAAAATGTAGTACAGACATCCTATGACAAAGCCAAGTGAATCATTGAATTATTAGTCAGCTACCTATGGAGTTTGAGTTGAGTTTCGTTATTGTCGCATGTACCAAGGTACTGTGAAACGCTTTTATAACGTCATAAGGTCGTAAGTGATAGGAGCAGGATTAGGCCATTCAGCCTATCTATTCTACTCCGCCATTCAATCATGGCTCTTCTATCTCTTCCTCCTAACCCCATCTCCTGCCTCCTCCCCATTTGACCAGATAGCATGCAACGTTTTTCACCGTGTCTCAGTACATGTGACAATAGCCTAGGGGCTAGCGGAATCAAGGGATATGGGGAGAAGGCAGGCACAGGTTACTGATTGTGGATAATCAGCCATGATCACAATGAATGGCGGTGCTGGCTCAAAGGGCCTAAAGGCCTCCTCCTGCACCTATTTTCTATGTTTCTAATAATAGACGAATACCAATATTTCATCGTATTTATTCTGACAGTGAACTTTGCATCCAGACATTTGCTGAAGAAGTAAGGTGACACTAAAGTGGATGGTATCGTAGAGGATGCTAAAGTGGGCGATATTGTAGACTAGACCAAGTGGACCCGTTGGGCCCAAACCTCTCCTGCATTGGTGCAGCACCCTCTCCTCCCCCCCTCCCCTCTCCCCTCCCCACCTCCCCTCCATCCCTCCTCCCTCCCCCCCCCTTTCCTCCACCCCCCCCTTCCTGCCTTCCCCTCCCCCTCTTCCCCTTAATCATGAATCATTGAATTGATCATTCAATGTGATCATGGCTGTGTTTGGCTGAAGGGCCTGTTTCCCGCTGTTTGACTCTATGAAATGTTATTCATTGAGATACATTTCAGTTGATTCTATCGGGTGCGGCCACGCTGAAACATAATCCTGGAAAGATTTATGATGATCTGCATTAACATTGGCATCTCTTCATTGGAAACACTTGTTGGTACTCAAAATGTCTGGAAACCACCCACACTAAAAACTGCTGCAACTCAACCGGGCGGGCCCAGAGCAAAACTTCTGGTCCTTGTGAAGGTGAGATTGCATTGTGACAAGTGTAGCTTATTGGTCCTTTTGAGGTGTACAAATCATGAGGGCAGACGCATACAGTCTCTTGCCAAGAGTAGGGGAATCGAAAACCAGTTTAAGGTGAGTGGGGAAAGATAGGAACCTGAGGGGTAACTTTTTCACGCAAAGGATGGTAGGTGTATGGGGCATGGGCCAAATGCAGGCAGGTGGGACTAGTATAGATTGGACACGTTGGCCGGTCTGGGCAAGTTGGGCTGAAGGGCCTGTTTCCAAGCTGTAAGATTCTATGACTCTTAAGTATTTAGTTACAGGTAACTATTTCTCTTTATTTGCAATACATCCAAAGATGTGCACAATTAGCGCTGTTGGTGAACACAACTTAATGTAAACATCCTGAGCACTGAATCTTATGTGACACATGTGAAGACAGAATTGAATGGAAATACTCAAGAGGATCAAAGCAGCATCTGCGGAGAAGAAAACGAAGCTAATCTTTCAGAACAAGCTCCGTTCTGACAATAGGTCATCGGCCTGAAACGTCAACTCTGCTTTGCTCTCTTGTGATGCTGCCCGACCTGCTGAGTGTTCTTCCTTTCGGACTTCCGGCATCTTGGTTTGGATTTCCCTATGGCTTTGGTTTTCCTCAGCACTTAGAGATAGCTTCAAAATGAAGAGTTATGCCAACCCGTTGTTTGTAAACAGCAATTTCCAACCAGCATTATGCTACCTCTTGCACACAGTAATTATCAAGACTAAAATCAAGTAATTTGCTAAAAATAAAGTGCTCTTCCTCTGTAAACAAGACACGGGACAGCATGATGGCATGGCAGTGGAGTTGCTTTACAGCGCCAGACACCCAGGTTCGATCCTGACTGCGGGTGTTGGCTGTATGGAGTTTGTGACCGGTGTGGGTTTTCTCCGGGTGTCATATGTCATTCCCACCATCCCGGGAATTAACCTGGTGAACCTACGCTGCACTCCCTCAATAGCAAGAATATCCTTCCTCAAATTAGGAGACCAAAATTGCACACAATGCTCCAGGTGCGGTAGCAACAGGGCCCTGTACAACTGCAGTAGGACCTCCTTGCCCCTGAGCTCAAATCCTCTCGCAATGAAGGCCAACATGCCATTGGCTTTCTTCACTGCCTGCATGCTTACTTTCAGTGACTGATGCACAAGCACACCCAGGTCTCGTTGCATTTCCCCTTTTCCTAATCTGACACCATTCAGATTAAATCAGTCTGAAAAAGGCTCTCGACCCGAAACGTCACCCATTCCTTCTCTCCAGACATGCTGCCTGACCCATTGAGTTACTCCAGCATTTTGTGTCTACCTTCGATTTAAACCAGCATCTGCAGTTCTTTACCACGCCATTCAGATAATAGTCTGCCTTCCTGTTCTTGCCACCAAAGTGGATAACCTCACATTTCTCCACATGATACTGCTTCCGCCATGCATCTGCCCACTCACCCAACCTATCCAAGTCACCCTGCAACCTAATAGCATCCTCCTCGCAGCTCACACTGCCACCCAGCTTTGTGCCATCTGCAAACTTGGAGATGTTACATTTAATTCCCTTTGTCTAAATCATTGATATATATTGTAAATAACTGGGGTCCCAGCACCAAGCCTTGCGCCACCCCACTGGTCACTGCTTTGTACCTTACAATCAATTGGGTATTTCAACGTTTAAGAAACATTTGGACTGGAACATAGATACAAGTCACCCTATTATATGAAGGATGCCATTAAATTTACTTATTTATCTATTTATTTTCTTCTCTATGTTCTAGTAATCCCTGTAAAGCGTCTTTGAGTGTTTGAAAAGCGCTATATAAATGTAATGCATTATTATTATTATTATTATTATAAGCTGGAAAGAATGCAGTGAAGATATACAAGGATGATGCCAGATCTAGGCCTGGGTCATAGGGAAAGGATGGGTCGGCTGGGACTTTACTCCCTGGTAGGCAGGAGGCTGAGGGGTGATCTTTTCAGGCGCGTAAAGTCATGGGGGGAATTGGGAGGGTGAATGCACAGAATCAAGAACCAGAGAACATAGGGTGAGAGAGAGGGGCAAGATTTAATAGGAACTTTTTCACTCAGAGGGTGATGGGTAGATGGAATGAGGTCCAGAGGAAGTAGCTTTGGCAAGGACTAAAAGGGCATTTAAAAGACACTTGGACAGGCACATGAATAGCAAACATTGAGAGGGATGCCACAGACGGCTGTGGTGTCAAGTAACTGGGTATTTTTAAGGGGGATGTGGACAGATTCTTGATTATTATGGGTGTCATGGGGGGAAGGCAGAAGAACAGGGTTGAGATAGAAAGATAGATCAGCCATGATTGAATGGCAAAGTTGACTCGATGGACTGAATGGCCTAATTCTGCTCCTATGACTCATGAACTTATATAGGACAAACACAAGCAAATGAGACTCGCTTAGATGGGGCATTCTGGTCGGCGTGATCAAACTAGGCTGAAGGGCACAAGACACCTGGGTTCAAACCGATGTTGTCTGTGCGGAGTTTACACATTCTCCCCGTGACCGTGTGGGTTTCCTCCAGGAGCTCCAGGTTTCCTCCCACATACCAAAGACATGCGGGTTTGTAGGTTAATAACCTCTGTAAATTGCCCCTGTTGTGTAGGGAGTGGATGCGACAGTGGGACAAACATAGAACTAGTGTGAAAGGGTGATCGATGGTCGGCATGGACTCGATGGGTCAAAGGGCCTGTTTCTGTGTTGTACCTTTGAAATCAATTGGGTATTTCAACTTTTACGAAACATTTGGACAGGTACATGGATAGAAAAGGTTTGGAGGGATATGGGCCAAATGCTGGCAGGTGGATATTGTAGATGGGACATGTTGGTCGGTGTGGACAAGTTAGGTCGAAGGGGCCTGTTTCCACTTTCTATGACTCTATGACGCTAAAGCACATATTGACAGGTTCTTGATTAGTAAGGAAAGTTTATGAGGAGAAGTAAAGAGAATGGGTTTGAGTGGGAAAAATAGGTCAGGCATGATCGAATGGCGGAGCAGATCCCATGGGAGAAATGGCATCATTCTGCTCCTATATCTGATGATCAATCAAAGAACTCATTGGGTCAGGCAACATCTGCGGTGGTAAATGGAACGGTTCCAACACAAAACCTTGATTTGTCCATTTCCTTCCAAATATGATGCCTGGCCTGCTGAGTTCCTCCAGCACTTTGTTTTTTTGCTGAAGGACTAGAGGGTATGACAATAGACAATAGACAATAGACAATAGGTGCAGGAGGAGGTCGTTCGGCCCTTCGAGCCAGCACCTCCATTCAATGTGATCATGGCTGATCATTCTCAATCAGTACCCCGTTCCTGCCCTCGCCCCATACCCCCTGACTCCGCTATCCTTAAGAGCTCGATCTAGCCTATATGAAGAGGTTGAGTAGGCTAGGTCTTTATTCCTTGGAGCGCAAGAGGATGAGGGGTGATTTTATAGAGGTGTACAAAATCATGAGACGAATAGATCGGGTAGATGCACAGAGTCTCTTGCCCAGAGTAAGGGAATCGAGGAGAAGAGGACATACGTTCAAGGTGAAGGGGAAAAGATTTAACAGGAATCTGAGGGGTAACTTTTTCGCACAAAGGGTGATGGGTGTATGGAACAAGCTGCCAGAGGAGGTAATTGAGGCAGGGACTATCCAACGTTTAAGAAACAGTTAGACAGATACATAGATATGGACCAAACGCAGGCAGGTGGGACTAGTGTAGCTGGGACATGTTGGCCGGTGTGGGAAAGTTGGGCTGAAGGGCCTTGTTTCCATGCTGTATGACTCTAGGAAGGTTCCATCATTTGCAGTCTCTTCTCGGTCTTTCAGAGTTTTAACATGGATGGAATCCTGAATCATGAGTTTTACCATGGATTTTAACCAGAAGTCAAGGTGAGGCAGCAATCTCAGGGATGATGGTGAATGGGGCTGGATACAAGCTGGGTCACGGGAGCCGAGGTTTGGATCACATGAAGCTCTCGGAGAAGGAAGCTGGCCTGCACAGTAATTGAATCATCAATCCTAGAGTAATGAAGGCTCAGATGTTGATTCACACAAGTTAAGGCATGGCAGTGCCAGATGAAGTGATGCAGGTTGTGGCATGCAGTCTTCGGGGTCAAAGTCATAGACAATATGTGTAGGAAGGAACTGCAGATGTTGGTTTATACTGAAGGTAGACACAAAATGCCGGAGCGACTCAGCGGGACAGGCAGCATCTCCGGAGAGAAGGAATGGGTGACGTTGCAGGTCGAGACCCTTCTTCAGACAGGAGGGTCTCGACCCCAAAGTGTCACCATTCCTTCTATCCAGAGATGCTGCCTGTCCCGCTGAGTCAGTCCAGCATTTTGTGTCTATCAAGGTCATAGACGTGTTGTCCATAACAGTTGGATTCAGTTTCAGACAGTTGGCAGGGTGAAGGTGGTAATCAGAGGCCAGTCAATGGAGCTTGTGATGGAACTGAATGTGGGGGCTTCCACTGTCCCAATATTCAGATAAAGGGAGACATCTACTTATAATGGAAAAGCAGTCTGACAATTGGTACATTGAAATGGTCAAGTGGTGTGATACAATACTGGTTGGCGGTAAAAGAGTCGCTGCCACATAGCACCAGAGATCCGTGTTTGGTCCGGAAAATGGGTGCTGTCTGTGCGGGGTTTGTACGTTCTCTCTGTGACCGCGTGGGTCTTCTCCGGGTGCTCCGGTTTCTTCCCATGTCCCAAAGACGTGCGGGCACGTAGGTTAATTGGCCTCTGTAAATTGTTCCTTGTGTGTAGGAGGAAAAGTGTGTACAAGTGATCAATGGTCGGCACGGACTCGGTGGGCCGAAGGGCCTGTTTCCACGCTGCATCTCTAAACTAAACTAAACTACTGGTTTTGTTTTTGGGTGACATTAGCATGGAACAACCAAATGAGTTGGTTAGTACAGGTGTCAGAGGTTATGGGGAGAAAGCAGGAGATCCTGGGGGGACAGGGTTTTCTCCATCGCTGCTCCCACACTCTGGAACTCACTACCCCAAACCATCAGAGACTCCTCCTCACTCACCACATTCAAAACATCACTGAAGTCTCACTTGTTCAACACCGCCTTCAATCATTGACCGTCGCTCCACCTTATTCATCCTTTTCTGTTCGTTTATTTATTTATCTTTATGTTAGATCTAATATGTAAAGCGTCTTTGGGTTTCTAGAAAAGCGCTATATAAATGTAATGCATTATTATTATTATTATTAATGGGGTTCAGAGGGAGAGATAGATCAGCCATGAATGGTGGAGTAGACTTGATGGGCCGAATGGCCTAATTCTGCTCTTGCCACTTGTGATCTTATGAACCTGTAGCTGAGATCCCCACTGACCTCAGCCCAATCTGATCTTCACTTCTGTCCACACTCTTCTTTCACAAAATGCTGGAGTAACTCAGCAGGTCAGGCAGCATCTCCTCGTCAACTTTCTTTATTGCCTTCCATGTTTTAAACCGAAGATCGACACAAAATGCTGGAGTAACTCAGCGGGACAGGCAGCATCTCCTGATAGAAGGAAAATGGGTGACGTTTTGGGTTATGACCCTTCTTCAGACTGAATCACAGGAGGGGGAGATACAGAGATAAGGAAGTGTAAGGTGTGAGAAAAAGACAAAGGGGATGGGGATCATGGGAAATGTAGAATTGATGATGTTTAGGGTGAAATCCTGAACTACTATCTCTTTCATTGGAGACCCTCGGACTATCTTTGATCGGATTTTACTGGATTTTCCTTGCACTAATGGTTATTCCCTTATCATGTATCTATACACTGTAAATGGCTCGATTATAATCATGTATTGTCTTTCTGTTGTCTGGTTAGCAAGCAACAAAAGCTTTTCACTGTACATGTACATGTGACAATAAACGAAACTTAACTAATCTAAACCAAAAAAATCTGTTCAATGCTTTGCCAAACTACATGAGTCAACATTTTTTAAGTAAGTTGCAAGCCAATTGAATTTGCTTGGAACGATGGTTCGCACTGCCAGGATGGTAAGCAAATATCCACATTAAAGTTGGCCCCAAAAGATGGTTTGCTACTTGAAATTCTTATAGATACATTAGAACTATAACACAATCCTTCCTCCATTAAAAAAAACAAGTGCCAGACTCAACAATGAATCTGGCATGTGTGCCTGCTTGCAATATGCTTTAACACCAGCTGGGGTTCAGGGTGTGAATAGGTGTGGAACATTTGTGGTCTGCTGTACATACTGTAGAATGCTGTAGAATATAAAAACAGGAATGTAATGCTGAGCCTTTATAAGGCACAGGTCAGACCGCAAGTGGAGTATTGTGAGCAGTTTTGGGCCCCATGTCTGAGGATTGATGTGCTGGAGTGGGAGAGAGTCCGGAGGAGGTTTACGCGAATTATCACAGGGATGATTGGGTTAACATGTGAAGAGGGTTTGACGGCACTGGGCCTGAACTCGCTGGAGTTTAGAAGGATGAGGGGAGGCCTCATTGAAACTTTCCAAATACTGAAGGGCCTGGATAGAGTGGATGTGGAGAAGATGTTTCCACTCGTGGGAGAGTCTGGAAGCAGAGGGCATAATCTCAGAATAAAAAGGTGTATGTTTAGAAAGGAGGTGAGGAAGAATTTCTTTAGTCAGTGTGTGGTGATTCTGTGGAATTCAAAGCCACAGACGGTCGAGGAGGCCAAGTCATTGGGTATTTAAGGCGGAGATTTGCAGATTTTGATTAGTACGGGTGTCAAGTGTTATGGGGAGAAGGCAGGAGAATGCGGTAGAGAGGAAAGATGGAACAGCCATGACTGAATGGCGGAGTAGACTCGAAGGGGCCGATTGCCCTACTCTGCTTCTGTGAGATGAATTTATACCCGTATTTATACCCATATGAATTTATACCCATATTTTATACACAGGACTTGATGTGCCTACAAAATAAATATTCCCTTATCATGTCTCTATACACTGTAAATGGCTCGATTGTAATCATGTATTGTCTTTCTGTTGTCTGGATAGCAAGCAACAAAAGCTTTTCACTGTACCTCGGTACATGTGACAATAATGTTCCCTAAATAAAAATAACGTGATTTTATTCGGCGATTTCAAATGCTTAGAAAGAGCAGCAATTTTAAGTACTTTATTGTTCCGTCAATCATTTAATAAAAACATCAATTATTTTGGCTCACATCGTGTTATGTTCTTCTGGCCCTCCTTGTTTGTGTTTCAGATTGTGAAAACTCAAATGTTTGCTTTAATGAGTCATGAGTGACATTGACAATTCACATGTAGTGCATTCAGAGCATTCCACGGACACATCAGTTTAAAATGCATGCATCGTGTTAGTGCACGACTTTGAGATCACGCACCAGTAGATTAAACACTGTGGCAAGGCCATGTTTAGTCTTACTTTAGTTTAGTTGGGCGTGATTCTGTTTAGTTTAGTTTAGTTTAGAGATACAGCACGGAAACAGGCCCTTCAGCCCATCAAATCCTTCCCGACTAGCGGTCCCCGCACACTAATGCTATCCTACGCACACTAGGGACACACTAGGGACACACTAGCGATCTCCGCACACTAACGCTATCCTGCACACATTATACTAAGCCAATTAACTTATAAACCTGTACGCCTTTGGAGTGTGGGAGGAAACTGGAGATCCTGGAGAAAACGCACGCAGGTACAAACTCCGTACAAACAAGCACCCATAGTCAGAATCGAACCCAGGTCTCTGGTGCTGTAAGGCAGCAACTATCCAAGGGATTTACCCTTTGAGTCACTGCCTCAAAATGGCAGCCAGCATCATCAGAGACCCACACCATCCAGGCCATACATTTCCCCCCCTGCCATCAGGAAGAAGGTACAGGAGCCTGAAAACTGTAACGTCCAGGTTCAGGAACAGCTTCTTCCCGACTGCCATTAGGGTATTAAACGCTACAACCTCAAATAAGCTCTGAACTACATGGACTATTTTTGTTAATATTGCACTGTTATTGTTTGGTTTTTATGTGTACGTATGTGTGTGTGTATACAATACAATAAAAGATATCTTTATTGTCATTGTACAGGGGGTACAACGAGATTGGGAATGCGCCTTCCAAACGATGCAATCAATTAATTAACTAATCAGTATAAGTTTAGACAACAGTTTTAAAACAGAATAAAGAGCAAGTAGATCTGTTTAGTCTTAGTTTATCATATACATATATGATATGTATATGATATATACATGTCATATATATATATATTTGATCTGTATATGTGTCTAAATGTGAGTATGTGTCGTGGTTATCCCTCGAGGTCGAGGATGATGGACTACGTTCCTTCACAGAATGAAGACGCCTGTGCGTGTGTTTGTTTAACATGTACTTGATGTTGCACTCCAAGAAGCACACGGTCCTTCACAAACAATCAACTAATTCCAATGGCGACGAAACCAAGACGATTGGAGCTGATGGATCTGTTGCAGCCTTCATCCGCCTTCACAGCCATTGAGCTCAAGATAACTTCGTCCGCCTGGACCGCCGTTGAGGTCTTGTACGTTGGAGTATGTGTATGTATGCAAACACTGACATTTTTTTCTCGCTTATTATACTATTTGCCGAGTACTATGTTTACATATTCTGTTGTGCTGCTGCAAGTAAGAATTTCATTGTTCTATCTGAGACATATGACAATAAAACACTGTTACAATAGACAATAGACAATAGGTGCAGGAGGAAGGCCATTCGGCCCTTCGAGCCAGCACCCCCATTCAATGTGATCATGGCTGATCATTCTCAATCAGTACCCCGTTCCTGCCTTCTCCCCATACCCCCTGACTCCGCTATCCTTAAGAGCTCTATCTAGCTCTCTCTTGAAAGCATCCAGAGAATTGGCCTCCACTGCCTACTGAGGCAGGGAATTCCACAGATTCACAACTCTCTGACTGAAAAAGTTTTTCCTCGTCTCAGTTCTAAATGGCCTACCCCTTATTCATAAACTGCGGCCCCTTGTTCTGGACTCCCCCAACATTGGGAACATGTTTCCTGCCTCTAACGTGTCCAACCCCTTAATAATCTTATACGTTTCGATAAGATCCCCTCTCATCCTTCTAAATTCCAGTGTATACAAGCCTAGTCGCTCCAGTCTTTCAACATATGACAGTCCCGCCATTCCGGGAATTAACCTAGTAAACCTATACTGCACGCCCTCAATAGCAAGAATATCCTTCCTCAAATTTGGAGACCAAAACTGCACACAGTACATCAGGTGCGGTCTCACTAGGGCCCTGTACAACTGCAGAAGGACCTCTTTGCTCCTATACTCAACTCCCCTTGTTATGAAGGCCAACATTCCATTGGCTCTCTTGACCTTTGGTACCACTGTACCACTCATACTGTGTATTTCTGGCTGGGCTGTATGGGTTTGAAAACAATGTTTTGAGCTGTAAATTTGTCAGCGTTACGATGTGCGAGGGAGTCAAGAAGGAAAAGGTACTTTCCTAAAGTTATCGCACTCTGGGGGATTTTGAGCAAAGTAATTTCTCTTTTACAATGATAATTTTCGGGCTATTTTCTCTTAATGGAGATTGTGGTCACAGCAATAAGGGCTCTGGGAACTCAGCCAACTCCACAGACACTGCCCAATATTAAGCTGTTGGTAGAGGTCACCTCTGCACAACAGCAGACTGAGAGAAAAGATCTTGAACACGTCCTTTTGAACCAGGAGGGATGCAAGAGGAACCGTTTACACTGGAGGAAATGAAAGCACAGTTTGCTTCAAGACTTCAATTCCCATGTATTCTTCAGAAACCACTGAACAACTGGAAAAGGTATCACAAAATGCTGGAGTAACTCAGCGGGTCAGGCAGCATCTCAACTGGAAAAAGTCCCTGAACAGAAATATGCTCAAACGAGTTTTTAAAAGCTAAACGAAAAAAAGCTTCCACTAGTGGGAGAGTCTGGGACCAGAGGCCATAGCCTTGGAATAAAAGGACGAATAAAAGAATAAAAGTCAGGGGGTGGTGAATCTGTGGAATTCATTGCCACAGACGGCTGTGGAGGCCAAGTCAACGGATATTTTTAAGGCGGAGATTGATAGATTCTTGATTAGTACAGGTGTCCGAGATTATGGAGGGAAGGCAGGAGAATGGGTTTAGAGAAAGATAGATCAGCCATGATTGAATGGCGGAGTAGACGATGGGCCGAATGGCCTAATTCTGCTCCTATCACTTATGAAATTATGAGCTGAGTAAAATCAAAGAGCGCATTAAAATTCCCTTCTCATCAGTTGAAATACAAAATGCTCTGTGAAAACTTTAGCTGCTGGAAAGGGTGTAGAGAAGATTTACAAGGATGTTGCCAAGACTCTAGTGCCTGAGCTACAGGGAGAGCTTGAGCAGGCTGGGACTCTTCTTTGGAGCGCAGGAGGATGAGGGGTGATCTTACAGAGATGCACCCAATCATGAGAGGAATAGATCGGGTAGATGCACAGAGTCTCCTGCCCTGTGTAGGGGAATCAAGAACCAGAGGACATGGGTTTAAGATGAGGGGGGGAAAGATTTAATATAAACCTGAGGGGTAACATTTTCCACACAGAGGAAAGTGGGTGTATGGAACTAGTTGCCGGACGGGGTAGTTGAGGCATGTACTATCCCAATGTTCAGGAAAAATTTGGAATGGGATACTGATTTTAGATGATCAGCCATGATCATATTGAACAACAGTGATGGCTTGAGGGGCCGAATGGCCTACTGCACCTATTTTTCTATGTTTCTATGTAACTCAGCGGGACAGGCAGAATCTCTGGAGGGAAGGAATGGGTGATGTATCGAGTCGAGACCCTTCTTCAGACTGGATGCTGCCTGTCCTGCTGATTTACTCCAGCATTTTTGTATCTATTTGCTGTTTGTCCTGCCTCCCCTCTATTCCAGCTTTCGTCTCCCCGCACAACCCCCCCACCCCCCCCCCGACTCAGTCTGAGGAAGGGTCCCAACACAAGACATCACCTGTCCATGTTCCTCTGGCCTTTTCTCGCCTCCAGTCCCCCACCTCCCACCTCGATCTTTCAGTGTGAAGGGTTCTGACCTGAAACGTCATCTCCAGAGATGCTGCCTCACCCGCTGAGTTACTCCAGCATTTTAAACCAGCATCTGCAGATCCTTCCTGTACATGCTGCCTGACCTGCTGTGTTACTCCAGCATTTTGTGTCCTTTTGTGGAAACCAGCACCAGCAGTTCCTTGTTTCTATGTTAAAACTGAGTATGTCTGCAATGACACACTGCATTTCTCAATCTTTAATAGCTTATAAAACTGCAGTGTTTGCACCTTGTGAACATTAAAATATTTATTGATGACTTAACCACAAATATGAAAATTGCCATGTGGCCTGGGAATTTCCTTTCCATTTCACAATTATGCAGGAGTCAAAACAAATGAATGTAAGGATGTAATGCTGAGGATCTATAAGGCACTGGTCAGATTAGACAATAGACAATAGGTGCAGGAGGAGGCCATTCGGCCCTTCGAGCCAGTACCGCCATTCAATGTGATCATGGCTGATCATTCTCAATCAGTACCCCGTTCCTGCCTTCTCCCCATACCCCCTGACTCCGCTATCCTTAAGAGCTCTATCCGGCTCTCTTGAATGCATTCAGAGAATTGGCCTCCACTGCCTTCTGAGGCAGAGAATTCCACAGATTCACAACTCTCTGACTGAAAACGTTTTTCAGTCCAAGGCAGTGGAGGCCAATTCTCTGAATGCATTCAAGAGAGAGCTCGATAGAGCTCTTAAGGATAGCGGAGTCAGGGGGTATGGGGAGAAGGCAGGAACGGGGTACTGATTGAGAATGATCAGCCATGATCACATTGGATGATTGTCACATTGTGTGCATTTGTCATATTGTGAGCAGTTTTGGGCCCCATATCTGATGTAGGATCCGCTGGTGTACGACTTCATCAAATTGCGTTCAGTTCTGGGCACCATGTTATTGGAAAGATATTGTCAAGCAGGAAAGGGTTCAGAGAAGATTTACGAGGATGTTGCCAGGACTAGAGGGTGTGAGCGAGAGGGAGAGGTTGAGTAGGCTGGGTCTCTATTCCTTGGAGCACAGGAGGATAGAGGTGTATAAAATCATGAGAGGAATAGATCGGGTAGATGCACAGAGACTTTTGCCCAGAGTTGGGGAATTGAGGACCAGAGGACATAGGTTCAAGTTGAAAGGGAAAAGATTTAATAGGAATCTGAGGAGTAACTTTTTCACACAAAGGGTGGTGGGTGTATGGAACAAACTGCCAGAGGAGGTACCTGAGGCTGGGACTATCCCAACATTTAAGAAACATTTAGACAGGTTCATGGATAGGACAAGTCGGCATGGACTCAGTGGGCAGAAGGGCCTGTTTCCGCACTGTATCTCTTTTTCAGTCAGAGAGTTGTAAATCTGTGGAATTCACTGCCTCAGAAGGCAGTGCAGGCCAATTCTCCGAATGCATTCAAGAGAGAGCTGGATAGAGCTCTTAAGGATAGCGGAGTCAGGGGGTATGGGGAGAAGGCAGGAACGGGGTACTGATTGAGAATGATCAGCCATGATCACATTGAATGGCGGTGCTGGCTCGAAGGGCCGAATGGCCTCCTCCTGCACCTATTGTCTATTGTCACCTTGCAAAATAACTTTTTGGGAATCCTGCACCAGCACTCCGAAGTCTCTTTGCACCTCCGATTTCTGAATCCTCTTCCCATTTAGAAAACAGTTAGGCCTTTATTCCTACTACCAAAATGCACGACTCCACACTTTGCTGCACTGTATTCCATTCTGCCATTTTTCTGCCCAGTCTCTCAACCTGTCCAATTCCTTCAGCAGTCTCTACTCTATCCGCTCCTCCACCTATCTTTGCATCATCCGCAAACTTGGCCACGAAGCCTTCGTTTCTCTCATCCAAATCGTCGATGTAAAACATGGAGAGTAGCGGCCCCAGCACCGTTCCCTGCGGAACTCCGCTAGTCACAGGCAGCCGACCAGAGAACCCAACCAAACAACGGGTGGCCAATCCAATTACCAGACAACAATAACATGCAGTTGATACTTCAATGGCAAGGGATTTTCAGTCTGAGATGGCTGCTTAATTCCACAATGGCCACGTGGACGGTGGCCACACCACCCTGGCCACACCACCCCAAAGGTAAAACAACATCTCAGTTTGTACTCACCCTTTAGGATCAAGAAGATCTCGAACTTTCTCATTATAGATCTCCATGAATGACACTTCCACTTTAAATGTGTGAGATTCATTTTCCTCTTTGGAGATTCTCCCAAACAGTGCACCGCAGAGCCGAGGGATAAGGCCTGGTACATCAACGCTGCCCATCATTGAGAAAGACTTTCCGGAACCTGAATACAAATTTTGTAAAAGGAAAGAGTTATTCGTGGTGCAGAGAAATATGTGTGTTTTTGTTTTTAATTCGTTTTAGAGATACAGCGTGGAAACAGGGCCTTGGGCCCAACGCGTCTGCACCGACCAGCGATCCCCGCACGTTAACACTATCCTACACTATCCAGGGACAATTTATATTTACACCAAGCCAATTTACCTACAAACCTGTACGTCTTTGGAGTCTGAGAGGAAACCGAAGGTCTCGGAGAAAACCCCACTCAGGTCACGGGTAGAACGTACAAACTCCGTACGGACAGCACCCATGGTCAGGATCCATGCTGGGTGTCTGGCGCTGTAAGGCAGCAACTCTACCGCTGCGCCACCGTGCCGCCACATGTATACAGCAATTATTGACAAATAGACAATTAGTCATGCTTCCAGAAACTACAGATCTTATGGAAACATATAAGATTATTAAGGGGTTGGACACGTTAGAGGCAGGAAACATGTTCCCAATGTTGGGGGAGTCCAGAACAAGGGGCCACAGTTTAAGAATAAGGGGTAGGCCATTTATTCCCGGAATAATTCCCGGAATAGCGGCACTGTCGTATGTTGAAAGGCTGGAGCAATTAGGTTTGTATACACTGGAATTTAGAAGGATGAGGGGGGATCTTATTGAAACATATAAGATAATTAGGGGATTGGACACATTAGAGGCAGGAAACATGTTCCCAATGTTGGGGGAGTCCAGAACAAGGGGCCACAGTTTAAGAATAAGGGGTAGGCCATTTAGAACGGAGATGAGGAAGAACTTTTTCAGTCAGAGAGTGGTGAAGGTGTGGAATTCTCTGCCTCAGAAGGCATTGGAGGCCAATTCTCTGAATGCATTCAAGAGAGAGCTAGATCGAGCTCTTAAGGATAGCTGAGTCAGGGGGTATGGGGAGAAGGCAGGAACGGGGTACCGATTGAGAATGATCAGCCATGATCACATTGAATGGCGGTGCTGGCTCGAAGGGCCGAATGGCCTCCTCCTGCACCTATTGTCTATTGTCTAAAGACAAGAGATAGTATGCGACATATGTTACATAATAGAATCTTTGGGGGCGGGTGAGTTCGGCTCGATATCCTTCTTCACGCTCAAGACCCCCCCAAAAAATCACCCATTCCTTTTTGTGTCTATCATCGAGCTATAGAACAAGGTTGGGTAAGCTAAGATTTTATTCCTTGGAGCTTGGAGCTCTGGAGGCTGAGGGATGATCTTCTCAAAGTGTGTAAAGTCCTGAGGGTGAATGCCCATGGTCTTTTACCCAGAGTAGGAGAAGCAAGAACCATAAGACATTGGTTTAAGGTGAGAGGAGCAAGATTTAATACAAACCTGGGGAGCAACCTTTTAACTGGGTATATGGAACGAACTGCCAGAGGAGGATGTTGAGGCAGGTATTATAATAGTGTAGTGGCCTGGCGGAGGCCAGAGAAAAGGCAGGACGCCAGGCAGGTTTAGTTAACGGTCTTTATTAGGCTGTGAGCTCCTGCTCACAGCGTAGTCCGCCTAGGGATGAACCACACCTCCCAACGGGCTGACCTTTAACCCCTTACGCCTGTCCGTCAAGTGACAAGGGGGCTGACCCAAGGAGTGGCCTGATCCCCAGGGACCGTCACAATAGCATTTAAATGACACTGGGGCAGGTACATGGACCTTCTTTCAGGTTTAGAGGGATATGGGCCAAACACAGCTTAGCTGGGGAATCTTGTTCAGTATGGACAAGCTGGGCTGAAGTGTCTGTTTCTGTGCATAGGTCTCACTAGTACGACTCTGTGACTCTATGAATTCTGGATTCCTCGGGCTTAAAGCTTGGCACAGACAAAATCAACCTCAGAGCTTCCTCTGCGCTGACAGCTTGAATAGTTTGTTCATGTTAATCGTGTAATTAATAGCTAATCATTAAAATGGATTATGAGTTTCCTGTCAATGGTCCTCAATTCAGGCAGTAACACATGAAGAAACTTCACTTCAAATCGACTGTTCTCCAACAAGGTTGAATGCATTCAAGAGAGAGCTAGATAGAGTTCTTAAGGATAGCGGAGTCAGGGGGTATGGGGAGAAGTCAGGAACGGGGTACTGATTGAGAATGATCAGCCATGATCACATTGAATGGCGGTGCTGGCTCGAAGGGCCGAATGGCCTCCTCCTGCACCTATTGTCTATATAAGCCACTTTCGACCCCTCTGATGTGTAGGAAGGAACAGCAGATGTTGGTTTACACCAAAGAAAGACACATAATGCTGGAGTAACTCAGCGGGTCAGGCGGCATCTCTGGAGAGAAGGAATAGGTGACCTGTCAGGTCGAGACCCTTCTTCAGACTAAGAGGGAAACTAAAGATATGAAGAGGTACAAGGAACAAATGAGTGAACGGTACGCAAAAGGACAAATCAAAGCAAGCTTACCTGTCTGTCCATAGGCAAAAATACAAGCATTATATCCTTGAAATGCATTCTCAAGTATCCCTTCACCAAGGCACTTGAAAACCACCTCTTGACCTGTAGCAGAAAGATTGAAAGAAAAAGAAACCTCATTAAGACAAGTAAACACAATACTTTGAATGTTCTGTCCCTCGTCTCCCACAATGTTTCAATCAATCAGATCAGAACTCCAGGGCCTCAATCAAGTAACCCTACTTGGGTGGCATAGTGGTAGAGTTTCTGCCTTACAGCAAATGCAGCGCCGGAGACCCGGGTTCCATCCCTCTCCCCATCAGAACTGCCCCCTCCATCGACTCCTTTAAGTCCAGGCTCAAAACCTATTTCTACTCCCTAGCGTTTGAGGCCCTCTGAGGGGGCGCTGTGAACTGTTTATGTATGTGCTGTTATGTTTGTGTGCCATTGTATATTCGTTCTCAGTACCTGAACTGATGTACAGCACTTTGGTCAACGTGGGTTGTTTTTAAATGTGCTATACAAATAAAATTGACTTGACTTGACTATGGGCGCTGTCTGTACGGAGTTCGTACGTTCCCTCCGTTACCTGCGTGGGTTTTCTCAGAGATCTTCGGTTTCCTCCCACACTCCAAAGACGTACATGTATGTAGGTTAATTGACTTGGTAAATGTAAAAATTGTCCCTAGTGGGTGTAGGATAGTGTTAATTTGAGGGGATCGCTGGTCGGCGCGGACCCGGTGGGCCGAAAGGGCCTGTTTTCCACGCTGTATCTCTAAACTAAATTAAACTTGAGAAGGCACAAAGTGCTGGAGTAAGTCAATGGGTCAGGCAGTATCCCTCGAGAACACGAATAGGCAACCCTTCTTCAGACTGATTTTCGTAGGGGGAAGAGAGGTGAGACGATATTATTTTTTAATACGTAGGAAGGAACTGCAGATCCTGGAATAAACCAAAGATAGACACAAAAGGCTGGAGTAACTCAGCGGGACAGGCAGCATCTCTGGAGGGAAGGAATGGGTGGCGTTTCGGGAAGAAGGGTCTCGACCCGAAACGTCACCCATTCCTTATCTCCAAAGATGCTGCCTGTCCCGATGTGTTACTCCAGCTTTTTGGGTCTATCTTCTTTCTTAATATTCCAGATATCAAGATTTTCTTATCCCAAATCAAGGAACAATCATTGTCTTCTGCCCTGGTTAATTGAGTTTGCCTTAAATTCTGTTAAAAATAAAGTTGGAGTAGAGCATAAAATGAATGGTAGTTTTACACAGGTTAGCACTAATATGGTAGGTACAAGCATAACTGATACTTGCAAAGATTTTCCAGCACCTTTGGTTCCAGAGCCTTTCTGGATTATCCGTTTAGCTGGACCAACAGAAGTCATGGCTTCTGAGAAGAGTCTGACGGTACCGGAACGTTCCGCCTAGGCGCCGAGATACCGGCCTGCAAAGTCGGCCTCGGGAGTCGGCGATGGGAATGGATCTGCCAGCTCGGGCCGGGCCGGAGTTCCAGAGCCCCGGCCGCAGGGGGCAGATTCGACCCGCAAATGGTTTTGACTGCAGCACATGTGGACAACGTTTGGTAAGATTATGCAATGCAAGATTCCAGGCAGATGTGGCTTGTTCGTGGATGAAGCACTTTGTTCCATACAAACTTAGAGAGGGATGGAATGAGGTTAAGATGCTGCAGAATTGGTAACTGTATTGCTCCCCAGGTTGTCCCCCTAGATCACAGTGCTGGCCTAAAGCCAAAACTGGTTCATGGTTTACAATCAGTGTTAAGACTTGTAGAAAAAAGGAACTGCAGATGCTGGTTTATACCAAAGATGGACACAAAGAGCTGGAGTAACTGATCATGGCTGATCATTTGTCAATCAGTACCCCGTTCCTGCCTTCTCCCCATACCCCCTGACTCCGCTATCCTTAAGAGCTCTATCTAGCTCTCTCTTGAATGCATTCAGAGAATTGGCCTCCACTGCCTTCTGAGGCAGAGAATTCCACAGATTCACAACTCTCTGACTGAAAAAGTTTTTCCTCATCTCCGTTCTAAATGGCCTACCCCTTATTGTTAAACTGTGGCCCCTGGTTCTGGACTCCCCCAACATTGGGAACATGTTTCCTGCCTCTAACGTGTCCAACCCCTTAATAATCTTATACGCTTCAATAAGATCCCCTCTCATCCTTCTAAATTCCAGTGTGTACAAGCTTAGTCGCTCCAGGACAGGACAACGTCTTCAGACTTCAAGACCCTTCTTCAGACTTCTTCAAGTGACCCAAAACGTCACCTATCCATTTTCTCCAGAGATGCTGCCTGACCTGTTGTGTTACTCCAGCAATTTGCATCTGTCTTTGGTTTCAACCAGCATCTGGCATTCATTTATATAGCATTTTGGAAGAGAAGGATAATGCCTTGGGTGGGTTGTGGTGAGAGGACACCATTTAGAAGGATGAGAGGAGATCTTATCGAAACGTATAAGATTATTAAGGGGTTGGACACGTTAGAGGCAGGAAACATGTTCCCAATGTTGGGGGAGTCCAGAACCATGGGCCACAGTTTAAGAATAAAGTGTAGGCCATTTAGAACTGAGATGAGGAAAAACTTTTTCAGTCAGAGAGTTGTGAATCTGTGGAATTCTCTGCCTCAGAAGGCAGTGGAGGCCAATTCTCTGAATGCATTCAAGAGAGAGCTAGATAGAGCTCTTAAGGATAGCGGAGTCAGGGGGTATGGGGAGAAGGCAGGAACGGGGTACTGATTGAGAATGATCAGCCATGATCACATTGAATGGCGGTGCTGGCTCGAAGGGCCGAATGGCCTCCTCCTGCACCTATTGTCTATTGTCTATTGTCTATTGCAATTTTACTTTGGAAAATATGGAGACCTCAGTGAGCAAAAACAAAGTTTCCAACTATTTCACTGGATCACCTTTTTCGTAAATGCACGAATTGAACTTGGAAGTCAAGCTAAAATAAATCTGCTGGCGACATTGAAATTTTAAAGAAATAAATCACTCACTAGACTCCCACACAAAGACTCTCAGCACGCAAGTGGTGACAAAGGGCCCCATGCATAGGAAATCCAACTTTCAAATAGAAAATATGAGATACCAGATGATTCACCTTTCTTCGTCATAGACTATACCGCTGTGGCCCCATCACCCTTATCCAAATGAGTAATCGCCTGTCTTTGGCCATCTACGCACTCTCTGCCATCGTAATCATCCCAGAGGTGAATAATAAATCAAAGCTGACTTGCACGTGCTGAGCAGTTCAATGTAAACGTAAATGAATTCTGTCTGGAAAGCACACTAGTCACAGTACACGCACACACACACACACACACACACACACACACACACACACACACACACACTAAAACTAAAGGCCAGGCCATCCAGGCATCAGCAAGGCCAGCAGCACAATCAAGGACCAGTCGCACCCCGGCCACTCCCTCTTCTCCCCTCTCCCGTCAGGCGAAAGGTATAAAAAGTGTGAAAACGCACACCTCCAGATCCAGGGACAGTTTCGTCCCAGCTGTTATCAGGCTACCGCAACTAGAGAGCGGTCCTGAACTACTATCTACCTCATCGGGGACCCTCAGACCATCCTTGATCAGACTTCGCTGGCTTTACCTTGCATTAAACGTTATTCCTTTATCATGTATCTGTACACTGTGAACGGCTCGATTGCAATCATATATTGTCTTTCCGCTGATTGGACAGTACGCAACAAGAGCTTCTCACTGTACCCCGGTACATGTGACAATAAACTAAACTGAAACTGGGACTAAATAAAGACAACGTGGTGGAGACAGATACAGTCTCCTAATCTGAGGAAAGACATTCTTGCCATAGAGGGAGTACAGAGAAGGTTCACCAGATTGATTCCTGGGATGGCAGGACTTTCATATGAAGAAAGACTGGATAGACTCGGCTTGTACTCGCTGGAATTTAGAAGATTGAGGGGGGATCTTATAGAAACTTACAAAATTCTTAAGGGGTTGGACAGGCTAGATGCAGGAAGATTGTTCCCGATATATAAGAAAATAACTGTAGATGCAAATCGATTTATTCACAAAATGCTGGAGTAACTCAGCAGGTCAGGCAGCATCTCGAGAGAGAAGGAATGGGTGACGTTTCGGGTCGAGACCCTTCTTCAGAGATTGTTCCCGATGTTGGGGAAGTCCAGAACAAGGGGTCACAGTTTAAGGATAAGGGGGAAGTCTTTTAGGACCGAGATGAGAAAGTTTTTTTTCACACAGAGAGTGGTGAATCTGTGGAATTCTCTGCCACAGAAGGTAGTTGAGGCCAGTTCATTGGCTATATTTAAGAGGGAGTTAGATGTGGCCCTTGTGGCTGAAGGGATCAGGGGGTATGGAGAGAAGGCAGGTACAGGATACTGAGTTGGATGATCAGCCATGATCATATTGAATGGCGGTGCAGGCTCGAAGGGCCGAATGGCCTACTCCTGCACCTATTTTCTATGTTTCGATGTTTAATTGTGGCATTTAAGAGGCTTTTAGATAAGCACATGGAAATGCAGGGAATAGAGGGATATGGATCATGTACGGGCAGATGAGTTCAGTTTAAATTGGCATCACGTTCAGAACAAACATTGTGGGCCAAAGAGCACATTACTGTGCTGTGCTGTGTGATGGGGGGAAGCAGGAGAATGGGGTCAGAGGGAATGATAGATCAGTGCTGGTTGAATGGCAGAGTAGAACTGATGGGCCGCATGGCTTAATTCTGCTCCTATCACTTATGAACATGAATATCTGAGCAATTAATACTTGGATCAGATTCTGAAAATGCCGCATGGAACCTTCATAAAGAACACCAAATGATTCAAAGTGCTGGAGTAACTCAACACGTCAGGCAGCATCTCTGGAGAACATGGGCACACGACGTTTCGGGTCGGGACCCTTCCTGGTGATGCCAATGAAAGCCCACATTACTCATATCCTGACGCAAGAAATTATCCATCCCAGCACCACCAGCTAATGTTCACCTTGAGGCTGATAGTGAAAAGCAGGAGGGGCAGAATGGATAAGAAGGATAAATGAATCATCCAGCGCAAGTTTCCGCTTGCAGCTCTGGACTCTCTTGTTGTTCTGGTACATGGCAAGCAGATTATCGGTCTTCCTCCTGTACTCTGACTCATCATTATTCATTATTCGCCCAATGACGGTGGCATCGACCACTAGTTTAATGATGGCATTGGACCTGTGCCGAGCTGCAGAATGTGTAGGCAAGAACTGCAGATGCTGGTGAGGCAGAGGTTCACCTGAACCTCCTCCAACCTCATCTACTGTATCCGCTGTTCCAGGTGTCAACTTCTCTACATTGGCGAGACCAAGCGCAGGCTCGGCGATCGTTTCGCCAAACACCTCCGCTCAGTCCGCCTTAACCCTACCTGATCTCCCGGTTGCTCAGCACTTTAACTCCCCCTCCCATTCCCATTGTCAGAGTGAGGCCCAGCGCAAATTGGAGGAACAGCACCTCATATTTCGCATGGGTAGCTTACACCCCAGCGGTATGAACATTGACTTCTCTAACTTCAAATAGCCCTTGCTTTCCCTCTCTCTCCATCCCCTCCCCCTTCCCAGTTCTCCCTGCAGTCTTACTGTCTCCGACTACATTCTATCTCTGTCCCGCCCACTCCCCTGACATCAGTCTGAAGAAGGGTCTCGACCCGAAACATCACCCATTCCTTCTCTCCAGAGATGCTGCCTGTTCTGCTAAGTTACTCCAGCATTTGTGTCTACCTAGCTGCAGAATTATAGGTATGGAAAGAGTATGGAAGAGTATAAGAACATTGAAAAGACATTTGGACAGGAAAAATGGACAGTAAAGGTTTAGAGGGATATATGGGCTAAACGCAGGCAGATGTGACTAGTGTAGATGGGACATGTTGGTCGGTGTGGGCAAGTTGGGCCAAAGTGCCTGCTTCCTCATTGTATAACTCTATGACTTCAAAGACATTTTTGCTTCCTCCTAACTAGCGGTATCTATGACAACTTTTTAATGAAATGTTCACCGACTTTTTGCTCTCAAGTTGCTTTCAAGAGAGGGCTAGATAGAGCTCTTAAAAACAGTGGAGTCAGGGGGTATGGGGAGAAGGCAGGAATGGGGTTCTGATTGTGAATGATCAGCCATGATCACATTGAATGGTGGTGCTGGCTCGAAGAGCCGAATGGCCTCCTCCTGCACCTATTGTCTATTGAATTTTCTGCGGCCACCAGACTTTACCAAATTCCAAAAGTGCACGAAAAAAAGCATGATTTCTGGTCCTGATTCAAAGAAAAATACATAGGGGGATGGGTTCCATACAATTATACATTCAAATCAGGGTGCATGTGTCAATGGATGTGAATCCATGTCTCACTCAGGCTACTAACAGCTACGTCTCTTCTAAAGATTACTTTTGTTAAAGCTAATCACTGATTTGGCATTAATGCCAAGCTTTCATTGAGCTGGAAAGAATGCAGAGAAGATTTACAAGAATGTCACCAGGACTCGAGGGGCTGAGCTAGAGAGAGAGGTTGAGCAAGCTAGGACTCTATTCCTTGGTGCGCAGGAGGTGATCTTATAAAGATGTACAAGAACATGAAGGGGAATAGATAGGGTGAATGCAGTCTCTTATCCAGAGCAGGGGAATTAAGGTTTCAGGTGAGAGGGGACCGATTTAATAGGCACCTGAGGGGTAACCTTTTTCACAAATGTGTCACGGGTGTATGAAACGAGCTGCTGGACGAGGTAGTTGGGGCAGATACTATCGCAACGTTTAAGAAACATTGAGACAGATACATGGATAGGACAGGTTTAGAGGGATATGGGCAAAATGCAGGCAGGTGGGACTAGTGTAGATGGAACTCGTTGGCCAGTGTGGGCAAGTTGGCCGAAGGGCCTGCTTCCACGCTGTAAGACTATGACTCTATGACGGATACATGGATAGGAAAATATTGGAAGGATACGGGCCAAATGTAGACAGGTGGAATGATAGCGGAGGATAGCGGAGTCAGGGGGTATGGGGAGAAGGCAGGAACGGGGTACTGATTGAGAATGATCAGCCATGATCACATTGAATGGCGGTGCTGGCTCGAAGGGCCGAATGGCCTCCTCCTGCACCTATTGTCTATTGAGTGCAGATGGGGCATTTGGGTCAGCATGGGCAGGTTTGGCAGAGGGCTGTATTATTCTATGACAATAGACAATAGACAATAGACAATAGGTGCAGGAGTAGGCCATTCAGCCCTTCGAGCCAGCACCGTCATTCAATGCGATCATGGCTGATCACTCTCAATCAGTACCCCGTTCCTGCCTTCTCCCCATACCCCCTCACTCCGCTATCCTTAAGAGCTCTATCCAGCTCTCTCTTGAAAGCATCCAACGAACTGTCCTCCACTGCCTTCTGAGGCAGAGAATTCCACACCTTCACCACTCTCTGACTGAAAAAGTTCTTCCTCATCTCCGTTCTAAATGGCCTACCCCTTATTCTTAAACTGTGGCCCCTTGTTCTGGACTCCCCCAACATTGGGAACATGTTTCCTGCCTCTAATGTGTTCAATCCCCTAATTATCTTATATGTTTCAATAAGATCCCCCCTCATCCTTCTAAATTCCAGTGTATACTGACTGACTGAACAGCAGTGGGTGTCACCCACCTGAAGTTACTTTGGGCAATGTTGGCAGAGAAAGAGTTTGTGTCTGAAGAGCATTGTGTTTAAAAATACAAGCTAAAATGTGCCCGACTTATGACAGGGAAAGGCAACTTTCGCCAGTCAGCCAAACACCCCAGGAGCTTAAAATGGAATGAAAGTATAGGATGTCAGATCGGGCACAGGGGGGCGGTTATCAGTGACCATTTCCTGCTAAATTACATGTCATTACTGTGGCACTCATCCAGGTTAAGGTTCAAGATTTAACAGCTCGTGAAACACGTTTAAGAGAATATTAAAATGGAAACACGCTGACAAGAATAGAGGATGAGAACACACCACGAAACTCAAAGACGATTGTTTATACAGCGATGTTGTATTTATAGCACCAAAGTCACGAAGGACTCCGAAAATAGGTTTGAAGAACCTTTTTGACCAAGAACGCGTTTCTTAACCAGGAGCCAAAGGGGTGCTGAAACTTGGGGCTAACGCAAGATTGAAACGGTGCAAGTTAAAAAAGCATCAGAGACATTTGGATAAGATTGGGTGTCAGGGGTTGTGGGGAGAAGGCAGAAGAATTTGGTTAGGAGGGAATGATAGATCAGCCATGATTGAATGGCGGAGTAGACTTGATGGGCTGAATGGCCTCACTAATGAAGGTCAAGTCTCTTCCAGCTTTCTTTCCCCTACCCCCACACAATCAATCTGAAGAAACGTCCCGACCCGAAACGTCACCTTTCTAAACGTTATTCAAGTTATTCCCATTATCATGTATCTGTACACTATAAATACCAGATGTCAACTTCTCTACGTTGTCGAGACCAAACGCAGGCTCGGCGATCATTTCGCTCAACACCTCCGCTCAGTCCGCCTTAACCAACCTGATCTCCCAGTGGCTCAGCACTTCAACTCCCCCTCCCAGTCTGACCTTTCTGTCATGGGCCTCCTCCATTGTCATAGTGAGGCCCACCGCAAATTGGAGGAACAGCATCTCATATTTCGCTTGGGCAGCTTGCAGCCCAGCGGTATGAACATTGATTTCTCTAACTTTAGATTGCTCCTCTGTCCCTCTCTTTCCCCTCCCCCTTCCCAGTTCTCCCACTTTCTTCCTGTCTCCAACCACATCCCATCTTTGTCCTGCCCCCTCCCCTAACATCAGTCTGAAGAAGGGTCTCGACCCGAAACGTCACCCATTCCTTCTCTCCTGAGATGCTGCCTGGCCCTCTGAGTTATTCCAGCATTTTGTGGTGCTATAAATGGCTCGATTGCAATCATCTATTGTCTTTGGGGGAGTCCAGAACTAGGGGCCACAGTCTAAGAATAAAGGGGCCATTTAAAACTGAGATGAGAAGAAACTTTATCACCCAGAGAGTTGTGAATTTGGGGAATTCTTTGCCACAGAGGGCAGTGGAGGCCAAATCACTGGATGAATTTAAAAGAGAGTTAGATAGAGCTCTAGGGGCTAGTGGAATCAAGGGATATGGGGAGAAGGCAGGCACAAGTTACTGATTGTGGATGATGAACCATGATCACAATGAATGGCGGTGCTGGCTCGAAGGGCCAAATGTCCTCCTAAATGGCACCTATTTTCTATGTTTCTGTTTCCGCTGACTGGTTAGCACGTAACAAAAGCTTTTCACTGTACCTCAGTACAGGTGACAATAAACTGAATTTAACAGGCAATGCCTGTTAAAGTGAGGCCATCACGTCACACAATCTACGTTATCATTCATTTTCCAGATCACACTTTTTAAATCTTTGGTTCATATGAGCACTTCAATCACATTAGCACAATGCCAATCCAATTACCGAGATGCCAGAGATGCTGCCTGAACTGCTGAGTTACCACAGCACTTTGTTTCCTTTTATGTATTAACCACCACTTGCAGTTCCTTGTTTCCAAGATTTTGAAGAATTGGAGCAAAGAGGTCCTTCTGCAGTTGTACTGGGCCCTAGTGAGACCGCACCTGGAGTACTGTGTGCAGATTTGGTCTCCAAATTTGAGGAAGGATATTCTTGCTATTGAGGGCGTGCAGCATAGGTTTACTAGGTTAATTCCCGGAATGGCGGGACTGTCATATGTTGGAAATTATTGAAAAAATAACATGGTCTGAATGAATAAATGGGAAGTAGAAACAGATATTAGAACAGGATTTCGACAGATGCTTGGATAGGAAATGTTTGGAGACATATGAACTAAACACAGACAGGTGGAACTAACATAGATGAGGCAGCATGTAGGTCGGTGTGGACAAGTTGGGCCGAAAGGCCCGTTTCCATGCTGTACGATTCTTGGAGTTTTGGAAGAAAAGATTACATAGTATCTTAAGAAAGCAAAGAAACTGAGTTTACTAAATCATAATCAAAGGCTTCAATAGGATAAGGGGGAAGGTGGATTTTATTTTAATGGAAGTGAATGCAAGCTGGTGGAGCTACTGTCGAACAACGGCAGAGACCTGGGTTCAATACTGACTCGGGCGTAGAGTTTGCACGTCCAGAACCAGGGGCCACAGGTTAAGAATAAGGGGTAGGCCATTTAGAACGGAGATGAGGACAAACCTTTTCAGTCAGAGAGTAGTAAATCTGTGGAATTCTCTGCCTCAGAAGGCAGTGGAGGCCAATTCTCTGAATGCATTCAAGAGAGAGCTAGATAGAGCTCTTAAGGATAGCGAAGTCAGGGGGTATGGGGAGAAGGCAGGAACGGGGTACTGATTGAGAATGATCAGCTATGATCACATTGAATGGCGGTGCTGGCTCAAAGGGCCGAATGGCCTCCTCCTGCACCTGATGGGTTTCCTCCCACATCCCAAATACATGTGGGTTTGTAGGTTAATTGGTCTCTGTAATTGGAGTGGATGAGAATGTGAGATAACATAGAACTAGTGTGAACGGGTAATCGGTCGGTGTTGACTCGGTGGGCTGAAGGGCCTGTTTCCATGCTGTATCAAACTAAACCTAAGTTGTCTATACGTGGTTAGGACATGGAGTCAAAAGTTCATCTCAGGGTATCCAAGTTGAAAACAATCTGGTTCAGTTGGACAGTTTCCAGGAAAGTGATATAAACTGATCAATTGAGAACAGAGTTTGTGGCAGGTGGCAAGGCTTGATGTTCCTCTTGCCAATTTTTTATTGCTGAAACTTCAATGCATCCATTAACAAGTATCAAAAACCAGTATGGCAAAGTGGTCAAAGTGAGATTCAAGAGAGATGGTGAGGTAAAGCTTGAGGTTTTAACCACACAAGTCATTTAACTAAATGTAATCTGAACATAAGTAAATGCACCATACAACATAATTTCTTTCAAATGCCAAAATATCTAGATTTCAGTTCATCCATTAACAAATATCAAAAATTAGTATGGCAAATCAGACAAAATGACGAGAGGGAGGGGGAGAGGGGGAGAGAGGGGGAGAGGGAGAGAGAGAGAGAGGGAGGGAGGGAGGGAGAGAGGGAGAGAGGGAGAGAGGGAGAGAGGGAGAGAGGGAGGGAGGGAGGGAGAGAGGGAGAGAGGGAGAGAGGGAGAGAGGGAGAGAGGGAGAGAGGGAGAGAGGAGAGAGGAGAGAGGGAGAGAGGGAGAGAGGGAGAGAGGGAGAGAGGGAGAGAGGGAGAGAGGGCACAAATTTATAAGAATCTATATACACAAATTCTCATTTGTTTGTTTGTTTGTTTGTTTGGAAGAAGTTTCATTAAAATCGGTGTTATATTTTTAAAGTTATTCACATTTTAAAGTTTAAATCTATCTCCTAGGGAGGGGGGGTGGAGGGAGAAGGGGAAGAGGGAGGATAAGGGGGGGTTGAGGGGGATGGCGTGGGGGGAGGGGGGGTAGTGGGGGGGAGGGGGGAGTGGGGGGGAGGGAGGAGAGGGGGGGAGGAGGGCAGGAGAGGGTGCTGCACCAATGCAGGAGAGGTTTTGGCCCAATGGGTCCACTTGGCCTAGTATATAATAAAAGCCTGGATAGATTCAAAATCTTATTTGTTGGTTTTTTAATGTTTTTGTACTGGGCATGAAGAACGTTTATGTAAAAGAGACCACTGAAAGATAGTAAAGCCATGCTTTTTGTCAAATAACTGCTGCATTCATCATCCTACAAGTAGAAATTGCGAATGGAAATGTTTTCATTGTTTTTCCACCCTCCCAATGGAGCAAGTTTAATTCATCAAAGATAGACACAAAGTGCTGGAGTAACTCAGTGGGTCAGGCAGCATCTCTGGATAGAAAGGATGGGCGATGTTTCTAGTCAGGACCTATCTTCAGACCGACCCGAAACATCACCCATCCTTTCTCTCCAGAGATGCTGCCTGACCCACTGAGTTACTCCAGCACTTTGGATCTATCTTCGGCATTAACCAGCACCTGCAGTTCCTTTTTGCATGTTAAATTCAGCCTTTGGATCATGACGCGATACAAATGTAAAAATGCAGTAAAGATGGTGACTTGATGGTTTATGGGAAAGACACAAAGTGCTGGAGTAACTCAGCAGATCAGGCAGCATCTCTGGAAAACATGGATAGGTGACATTTCGGGTTGCGACACCTTATTCTGAAGCAGGGTCCCAGCCCGAAATGTCACCCATCCACGTTCTCCAGAAACGCTACCTGAGTCAGAGTTCCTCCAGCACTTGATAAATCTCACTCCTTGATAATCCAGCATCTGCAGTTCCTGGTTTCAACATTTTGACTTTATGAGAAGGCTGCCAAACTACAAATGGGAAAGTTCAAAGATTTTCAGTCGAAATGTTCGATCAAATTTTTATGGGTCTCGCGCACAGAAACAAGGGAAAGCCAAAAACGCTGCAAAAATGTTTGCACTATCTCGGTGTCGTGTCATGTTTGAAGAAGGATCATCTGATGAAGTAGTTTTTGAAAGGTGTGTTGTGTGTGTGTGTGTGTGTGTGTGTGTATGTGTGTGTATGTGTGTGTGTATATAAAGGACAAACAAATGGCAACTGTGTGTGGTGAAAGCAAGGCATTGGTAGACTGTATGAGTGCCGAAAATATAGTGAATAAACCTCTGAGAGATGAACAAGGGGAGTGGATGGACATTGACAAGGATGCTCCTGTTACATTGGCATTTAATACTGATAGAAAACGTGCTTTGACTCATAATAAACCCAATGTTCAAGTGGTAAGTGACGAAGAAGGGAAGCCAGAGGAATCAGTCTCTTGGAGAATTGTTTCTGAAGAAGGGTCCCAGCCCAAAATGTCACCCATCCACGTTCTCCAGAAACGTTACCTGACTCAGAGTTACTCCAGCACTTGATAAATCTCTCTCCTTGATAATCCAGCATCTGCAGTTCCTGGTTTCTACATTTTGACTTTATGAGAAGTCCTTTCAACGACCTTGAAACCTAACTCATGAAATTAACATAGACACAGAAGGCTGAAGTAACTCACCTGGTCAGGCAGTATCTCTGGAGAAAAAGGAAATGGTGACGTTTCGTGTCGGGACCATTCTAGACCTTGAAACCAGTTGAGCAATGGATAATCGCAACAAAAAAACTCCAGATTGCTGGATTGCAAAACTAAAAAGACATGAATCTGATCGGACAGCAACCCTGGAGAACATGGATAGGTCTGAAGAAGTCTCGACCCGAAACATCACCTATTCTTTTTCTCCAGAGATGCTGTCTGACCCGCTGAGTTACTCCAGCTTTTTGTGTCTATTTTCAGTTTAAACCAGCATCTGCAGTTCCTTCCAACTCCAGCACTTTGTGTCTTTTTGAGCAGTGATAGTGCCTTTCTTTCGTTGAGTTTGAGATGCTAGTTTACACCGAAGTTTGACACAAAAAGCTGGAGTAGGATTGGTTTGGTAAAATTATAAATTGTCCCAAGTGTGTGTGTAGGATAGTGTTAGTGTGCATGGCAGACGCAGTTTAATGTGGATAAGTATGAGGTTATCCACTTTGGTGGTAAGAATAGGAAGGCAGATTATTATCTGAATGGTGTCAAGTTAGGAAAAGGGGACGTACAACGAGATCTGGGTGTCCTAGTGCATCAGTCACTGAAAGGAAGCATGCAGGTACAGCAGGCAGTGAAGAAAGCCAATGGAATGTTGGCCTTCATAACAAGGGGAGTTGAGTATAGGAGCAAAGAGGTCGTTCTGCAGTTGTACAGGGCCCTAGTGAGACCGCACCTGGAGTACTGTGTGCAGTTATGGTCACCAAATTTGAGGAGGGATATTCTTGCTATTGAGGGCGTGCAGCGTAGGTTTACTAGGTTAATTCCCGGAATGGCGGGACTATTGTATGTTGAAAGACTGGAGCGACTAGGCTTGTATACACTGGCATTTAGAAGGTTGAGAGGGGATCTTATCGAAACATATAAGATTATTAAGGGGTTGGACACGTTAGAGGCAAGAAACATGTTCCCAATGTTGGGGGAGTCCAGAACCAGGGGCCACAGTTTAAGAATAAGGGGTAGGCCATTTAGAACGGAGATGAGGAAAAACTTTTTCAGTCAGAGAGTTGTAAATCTGTGGAATTCTCTGCCTCAGAAGGCAGTGGAGGCCAGTTCTCTGAATGCATTCAAGAGAGAGCTAGATAGAGCTCTTAAGGATAGCAGAATCAGGGGGAGAAGGCAGGAACGGGGTACTGATTGAGAATGATCAGCCATGATCACATTGAATGGTGGTGCTGGCTCGAAGGGCCGAATGGCCTCCTCCTGCACCTATTGTCTATTGTCTATTGTCTATATTGTGCGGCGATCGCTGGTCAGTGCGGACTCGGTGGGCCGAAGGGCCTGTTTCCGCGTTGTATCTCTAAATTAAAGTAAACTGAACATACAGATTGATTTATTATCCAAAAAATAAAGCTGCGATTTTGCTAAATACCAGAGGTCTCAGTTGTCATGGAAATCCCCCAGTAACAAAGTTGTTTAACACTCTGTTCTCTCTCCCTTTTACCACCCCGCCCCCAACCCCCACCCCCCCCCCCTTCTCGTGCCCCAATCTATCACATTCCTCTACAACCCATTAACTGCTTTATTTGAATGGTATAAACATCTAATCACTGTTCTGCTGTCTCCACTTCCACCACTAACTAATTTAATTTCACCAAACACAAGTCAACCTTTATCATCCGAGCAGTTACATTTTCTAAATGATCCGCTTCTCCTCTCAGGGTGAATGGCGTCATCTTAGCAGATCCCTAATTAACAATCACAGCATGTTCCCTCTTTCTAAGTTGAAACCAAGCAGCGTTGATTAAAAAAAAAACTACATTGAAAAGAGCCAGCTTCAAAAGCCCATTCTGTATAAGACCCATCATGTCTGCCAATTTATACTACCAAACACTTCACATAACTTCAGTAACTCTTCCAGGGATAAAAATGCACTGAATCATTACGTCATCTATAATTCCTGAACTAAAGCTAAGGCAGCAAAATTCTGCATTCTCAAAAGGCAGCAAAGGCCAAAACAAATGCCGATAGGAGGCTTTCAACGAAGCGGATCAAAATTTATGTTCATAAGTTCTAGGAGCAGAATTAGGCCATTCGGCCCATCTGGTCCGCTACGCCATTTAATCATGGCAGATCTATCTTTCCCTCTCAACCCCATTCTCCTGCCTTCTCCCCATAACCCCTGACACCCACACTAATCAAGAATCGGCACGGTGGCGCAGCGGTAGAGTTGCTGCCTTACAGCGAATACCAGAGGTCAGGGTTCAATCCCGACTACGGGTGCTGTCTGTATGGAGTTTGTACGTTCTCCCCATGACCTGCATGGGTTTTATCTGAGATCCTCCCACACTCCAAAGACGTACAGGTATGTAGGTTATTTGGCTTGGTAAATGTAAAAATTGTCCCTAGTGTGTGTAGGATAGTGTTAATGTACGGGGACCGCTGGTCGGCGCGGACCTGGTGGGCCAAAGGGCCTGTTTCCGCACTGTATATCTAAACTTAAACTAAACTAAACTAAATCTATCAATCTCCGCCTTAAAAATATCCATTGACTTGGCCTCCACATGAGCCAATGAATTCCACAGATTCACCACCCTTGGACTAAAGAAATTCCTCCTTGTCTCCTTTCTAAAAGTAGATTTACAAGGATGTTTAGGAAATATAACTGCAGATACTGGTTTGAATCGAAGGTAGGCACAAAATGCTGGAGTAACTCAGCAGGTCAGGCAGCATCTCTGGAGAGATGGAATGGGTGACGTTTCGGATTGAGACCAAAGAAGGGTCTCGACCCGAAACGTCCCCCATTCCTTCTCTCCAGAGATGCTGCCTGTCCCGCTGAGTTGCTCCAGCATTTTGTGTCTACCTTCCTTTACAAGGGTGTTTCCAGGAATCGAGGGTCTGAGCTACAGGGAGAGGTTGAGTAGGCAGGGACTCTATTCGCTGGAATGCAGGAGGATAAGGGGTGATCTTATGGAGATGTATAAGATCATGAGAGGAATAGATCGGGTGGACGCAGAGTCTCTTGCTCAGAGTAAGTGAATCAAAGGACCAGAGGACATAGATTTATGGTGAGGGGGTACAGATTTCACAGGAACCCAAGGGGTAACTTTTTCACGCAAAGGGTGGTGGGTGCATGGAATGAGCGGCCGGAGGAGGTAGTTGAGGCAGGGACAATCGCAACATTTAAGAAACAATTAGACAGGTAAATGGATAGGACAGGTTTAGAGGAATATGGGCCAAACGCAGGCATGTGTACAAAATCATGAGAGGAATAGATCAGGTAGATGCACAGAGTCTCTTGCCCAGAGGACATAGGTTCATGGTGAAGGGGAAAAGATTTAATAGGAATCCGAGGGGTAACTTTTTCACACAAAGGGTGGTGGGTTTATGGAACAAACTGCCAGAGTGGGCAGTTGAGGCTGGGACTATCCCATCTATTAAGAAACAGTTAGACAGGTACATGGATAGGTCATGTTTGGAGGGATATGGACCAAGCGCAGGCAGGTGGGAATAGTGTAGCCGGGCAGGGTTGGGCCGAAGGACTTGTTTTCACACTGTATGACTCTTGCTATTAACTCTTGCTACACAGTTGCTGATTAATACCTTAAAACATTTCCAGCAAGTTGTTTCCTTCCTTTGAAGCATCCAAATGTTGTCTGTCCAGAACATCCAAGTACGGATGTGGCAAGAGGATAAAACCGGGCCAAACCGGGATAATTCCCAAACCGGAATCATCAGTTGTTCCGATGTCATTTTATTAATGAGAAACAGATCTCCAATTCAGGAGTTACCAAAAACATCCAAACTTAACAATGTGCTTCAAGTGCAAGGCTTTTTTGAAGCCATTTAAAAAAATACCGAAGATAGACACAAAAATGCTGGATTAACTCAGTGGGACAGGCAACATCTCTGGAGAGAAGGAATATGTGACGTTTCTGGTCAAGACCCTTCATTAACTAATTATTTTATTAATTAATTGTTCATTAATTTTTTTAAATACCATTCATTTACAATGCCCAGTAGCAGTTTTGCAAGAGTTAGACAGCACATCTGGTGCATCAAATCAGCACTATAATAATAACCCGAAAACAACCCCATTTTATTCTCCTCACTTTCCCTTTCATTTGCTCCAGATTTTACCAGCCATCTGCACACTAGGGTCAATTTACATCAGCCGATTAACCTATATGCCTTTGGTATATGGGAGGAAATGGAGCACATTTGCAGGTACTATCGCAATGTTTAGCAGGTACTATTGCAGCGTTTAAGAAACATAGAGACAGGTACATGGATAGGATAGGTTCAGAGGGATATTTGCCAAATGCGGGGAGGTGGGACTAGTGTGGATGGGACATGTTGGTCGGTGTGGGCAAGTTGGGTCAAAGGGCCTGCTTCCTTGCTTTATGACTCTATGACTCAAACATGGGGGAAACTCATGCAGTCACAGAGAGAATGTGCAGACTCTACATCAGGATCAAACCTGGATCGATGGAACTGCATGGCAGCAGCTCCTCCAGCTGTGCCACGGTTCGTGATCACGTAGTGTCTTTCCGCCAAAGATACCAGAGGAGCATGATAGACCACTCGACCCTAAAAACCGTAGTATGTCATGGCGCCATTTTAGTAGGCAGAAACTTGCAGAAACATTTAAAATGAAAAATAACAAAAATCTGTGAATTGATAGATGAAATATAGACAACAGACAATAGACAATAGGTGCAAGAGTGGGCCATTCGGCCCTTCGAGCCAGCACTGCCATTCAATGTGATCATGGCTGATCATTCTCAATCAGTACCCCGTTCCTGCCTTCTCCCCATACCCCCTGACTCCGCTATCCTTAAGAGCTCTATCTAGCTCTCTCTTGAAAGCATCCAGAGAATTAGCCTCCACTGCCTTCTGAGGCAGAGAATTCCACAGATTTACAACTCTCCGAGTGAAAAAGTTTTTCCTCATCTCCGTTCTAAATGGCCTACCCCTTATTCTTAAACTGTGGCCCCTGGTTCTGGACTCCCCCAACATTGGAAACATGTTTCCTGCCTCTAGTGTGTCCAATCCCTTAATAATCTTATATGTTTCAATAAGATCCACTCTGCATTATATTCTGCATTTTTATGGTGTCTTCACACATACTGTTCCCCCAAAACACTGAGGCATAGCGAACGGCGGGTTTTGCCTACTAAAATGGTGGATGTTACGCTCCTTTGCGATTTCAACGGAGTGGTCCATCGTGTTCCTTTAGTATCTTTGCTTTCCGCTGACTGGTCAGCATGCAACAAAAGCTTTTCACTGTACCTCGGTACAGTGACAATAAACTAAACTAACTGATAAGATATCATTCACCACAACAGTTTCAAACTATCAAATGGAAAAAATGATTTACATTACAACAAAGAAACTACTTGGGCATCTTGTTCAGACCCATGTGTACAAAGAGACTCTGGGTAGTTTCTACTCCATGGTAAATGGCTCACCTGCATATTTTGCTTTGTTGTTTTCATCCATGGACCAGAAGCAATAGTCAAAAGCGAAGACCTAGTTAAAAAAAAAAAAAAAATCAGCTTTACTGGAGAAATAAGCTACTGCATTGCACAGCTTCTGGTGACATTCCACTTCCTCCCTCCAGGTCAAAGTGACTTGCAAAACTACCACAAACATCATTATCAAGAAAAAGACCTGGATAGAGTGGATGTGGAGAGGATGTTTCCACTTGTGGGAGAGTCTAGGACCAGGGACCATAGCCTCAGAATAAACGATCGTACCTTTAGGAAGGTGATGAGGAAAATATTTAATCAGAGTGTGGTGAATCTGTGAAATTCATTGCCACAGAAGGCTGTGGAAGCCAAGTCAATGGATATTTTTAAGGCAGAGATTGACAAATTCTTGATTGGTAAGGGGGTCAGGGGTTAGGGGACGAAGGCAGGAGAATCGGGATGAGAGGGAGAGATAGATCCGCCAAGATTGAATGGCGGAGAGGACACGATGGGCCGAATGGCCTTATTCTGCTCCTATCACTTACGAATTTATGAAACTTTATTCAAGTACTGAATTAAGAAAACACACCAATATGTCATTTTACGGCCAGAGCTTAAATTACATTTTGGACAATTAATTATTGGATTAATTGAATCATCCTACCACAACCAAGGAGCAGTGCTGAACTACCATCTGCCTCATTGGTGACCCTTGGACTATATTTGATCGGACTTTGCTGGCTTTACCTTGCACTAAACGTTATTATGTATCTGTACACTGTAAATGGCTCGATTGTAATCATGTATTGTCTTTCTGCTGACTGGATAGCACGCAACGAAAGCTTTTCACTGTACCTCGGTACACGTGACAATAAACTAAACTGAACTAAATATACAAGGTTATATGGCATGAGAAAGAACTGAAATGTTTGTACACTAGAGCTACTGAATGCAATCAGTGAAATCAGTGAGGCACTAATCCGCTACCAATGGTGGGCCAGAATATTTAAGAATTTAAGAATATTTATGACCTTGAAATCCATCTTTAGCTCGTTCATTGAAAGGTGGGACTGCTTTACCAAGGAAAACTAGATGACACGTCCTTGGATCGTGACTCTATTCAATACCCAGTAGCGGTTTTGCAAGAGTTATTGCGTACCTCGAGGAGCTCCTTACAAAGGATTTCAGAAAGGTGCTATCAGTAGACAAAAAGGGTCTCGACCTGAAACGTCACCCATTCCTTCTTCCAGAGATGCTGCCTGACCCACTGAGTTACTCCAGCATTTTGTGTCTATCAGTAGACATAATAGTGTCTACATGATACTGGGCGACCCAGTGGCGCAGCGGTAGAGTTGCTGCCTTGCAGCGCCAGAAACCCGGGCTCAATCCTGACAACGGGTGCTGTCTGTGCGGAGTTTGTACGTTCTCCCTGTGACCGCACCACGTTTCCTCCGGGTGACCCGGTTTCCTTCCACACTCCAAAGATGTGCAGGTTTGTAGGCTTCCGTATTAGGATAGAACTAGTCGACGTGGACTCGATGGGCTGCAAGGCCTGTTTCTACGCTGTATCTCTAAACTAAACTAGAACTAAATGACAAACGTGCGATTCACATTATAAGACTCTACAACACGGTGGTTGCATCGGCCATTTTCTATGGAGTGGTCTGCTGGAGCAGCAGCATCTCAGCGGCGGAGGGGAAGAGACTCGACAAGCTGGTCAGGAAGGTCAGCTCCGTCCTGGGTTGCCCCCTCGACTCAGTGCAGGTGGTGGGAGAGAGGAGGATGATGGCAAAGCTAACATCGCTGCTGGACAACGACTCCCACCCCATGCAGGACACTGTCACTGCACTGATTAGCTCCTTCAGTGACAGACTCGTTCACCCCAAGTGCGTGAAGGAGAGATATAGGAGGTCCTTCCTTCCCGCTGCTGTGAGACTGCACAACCAGCACTGCTCCCAGCAGACGAGTCAACAATAACAGCTAAGAACACACTGATGACAATTTATGTATCTTTTATTTATAATGAATGATCTCTTGCTCGCTTGCTATCCAGTTTGGTGCTGTAACACTGTAAATTTCCCTGGTGTGGGATGAATAAAGGAAAATATTAATTGAATGAGCAAATTTCGGTATGAATGGGACAGAGGGAGCCCACCATTTTTGTTAAATTCCATCTTTTCCTTACATTGGACCATGCCATTTTTAACTTCCAACTTTCACAGCAGAAGATGAAACCACAGTAAAATGTCCCATTTAAAAATTTTCAATCATGTACAGAGTCCTATAAAAGTGGCAATGCAATAATTACAAGGAAAACAATTTACTATAGTTACGTAAGGCAATAATTAAGTTTAACAAACGTTTAAAAAAATGTAATGATTGTTTTAAGACACTTGACTGCCGTGTGCTTCCTACAAAGAAATACTAAGTCTAAGAATGCAAATATCTGGAAAATATTTCAAGAAAATTGTTCATAGAGTTACACAGCATGGAAACAGGTCCTTCGGCCCAACTTGCCCATGCCGAACAACATTCCCATCTACACTAGTCCCACTTGCCTGCTATTTGGCCCATATCCCTAAACCTTTCCTATCCATGTACCAGTGCAAATGTCCATTTAAAACATTTCCGAACACTGTCTCATTCAAGTGCGATACTTTATTTTTAAGAACTACGGACGGCATGATGGCGCAGCGGTAGAGTTGCTGCCACACAGCGCCAGAGACCCGGGTTCGATCCTGACAACGGGTGCAGTCTGTACGGAGTTTGTACGTTCTCCCCGTGACCTGCGTGGGTTTTCTCCGTGTGCTCCGGTTTCCTCCCACACACTAATTGGCTTTGTAAAATTGTAAATGACTACACTCGTCCCCCTGCAGGACCTATACATCAGGAGGTGCAGATCCAGAGCAAGCAAGATCATGAGGGACCCCTGCCACCCCAGCAACGGACTGTTCCAGATGCTACGGTCAGGCAAACGCCTCCGCTGTCACGCTGTGAAAACAGAGAGGATGAGACGGAGTTTCTTCCCACAGGCCATCAGGACTGTTAACTTTTATAACTCCAGGGACTACATTTTGTCTTCTCTATATTAATATTATTAACTTTATTTATATGCTGTAACTGTAATTCTTTTTTGTGCACAATCCGCAGGCATTGCCACTTTCATTACACTGCACATCGTGTATGTGTATGTGACAAATAAACTTGACTTGACTTGACTTAGAGTGTGTAGGATAGGTCTAGTGTGCGGGAATCGCTGGTATGCGTGGAGTTGGTGCGCCGAAGGGCCTGTTTCTCTAAACTAAACTATCTTGTAGGAGGCACTTAAACCTAACAGAATTAGCCGACGTACCTTAGGCACTTTTCTTTAACAGCAGCGTCAGTCCATCAGAGCAGAATAAGTAAGTGTTGAGAAACGCATCAGATCCACCAGGACACAGACGAGGATTTTGTTTTTAGGGGAGGGGGGAGAGGGAGAGGTAAAAAGGAAAATAAAGTTAATTCCCAGAGCATTTATCACCGAAGACCACCAGACACTCATGCATAAGAAAATAACTGCAGATGCTGGTACAAATCGAAGGCATTTATTCACAAAATGCTGGAGTAACTCAGCAGGTCAGGCAGCATCTCAGGAGAGAAGGAATGGGCGACGTTTCGGGTCGAGACCCTTCTTCAGACCGAAGAAGGGTCTCGACCCGAAACGTCGCCCATTCCTTCTCCCCCGAGATGCTGCCTGACCTGCTGAGTTACTCCAGCATTTTGTGAATAGACACTCATGTATTTTCATTTCAGATCCCTTTCAATGCAAGTGCAGAAATAAAGAATTTGCAATGAACTCCACCTTATTTTCATTATTGAATTTATTCTTTGCATTCTTTGTGTTCTACTAGGATGAATATGATACGATATGATACAATAAAACTTTATTCATCCCCGGGAGGCAAATTGGTCTGTGTGGATGAATAAAGTTTTATCGTATCGTAATAATAGGCAAGATACATCTTTTTGAAAGAAAGACATCAGCAGTCAAAAGTGATAGACTTGCTGGTGATAATTGAGCTACTTCGACTCTCAATGTTTTAGGGGACACTCAGGCAGTGATTCTATCAAGAGAGACTGATGAGTTGGTGATCTAGAAGAGAAGTTTCATTCCTCCTCCTCCCCCCCACTCAAATCGGGCAGAAGACACAAAAACTTGATAGGGCATACCACCCGATTCAGGAACAGTTTCATCTCTGTGTAGGAAGGAACTGCAGATGCTGATTTAAACTTTAGACACAAAATGCTGCAGTAACTCAGCGGGACAGGCAGCATCACTGGAGAGAAGGATCTGAAGAAGGGTCTCGATCCGAAACGTCACCCATTCCTTCTCTCCAGAGATGCTACCTGTCCTGATGAGGCCAGATAATCTGGTGAGACCGCACCTGGAGTATTGTGTGCAGTTTTGGTCTCCTAACCTGAGGAAAGATGTTCTTGCCTTAGAGGGAGTACAGAGAAGGTTCACCAGATTAATGCCTGGGATGGCGGGACTTGCATATGAGGAAAGACTGGATAGACTGGGCTTGTACTCACTGGAATTTAGAAGACTGAGGGGGGATCTTATAGAAACATATAAAATTCTTAAGGGGTTGGAGAGGCTAGATGCGGGAAGATTGTTCCCGATGTTGGGGGAGTCCAGAACCAGGGGTCACAGCTTAAGGATAAGGGGGAAGTCTTGTAGGACCGAGATGAGAAAACATTTCTTCACACAGAGAGTGGTGAGTCTGTGGAATTCTCTGCCGCAGAGGGTAGTTGAGGCCAGTTCATTGGCTATATTTAAGAGGGAGTTAGATGTGGCCCTTTTTGCTAAAGGGATTAGGGGGTATGGAGAGAAGGCAGGTACAGGCTACTGAGCTGGATGATCAGCCATGATCATATTGAATGGCGGTGCAGGCTCGAAGGGCCGAATGGCCTACTCCTGCACCTATTTTCTATGTTTCTATGTTTCTATGAGTTACTACAGCATTTTGTGTCCATCTACAGTTTCATCTCTGCTGTTATCAAACTATTGAATAGTCCTCTCATAAACTAAGGTCTCCCAACCTGCCTCATTGCAGACAATAGACAATAGACAATAGAAGCAGGAGTAGGCCATTCGGCCCTTTGAGCCAGCATCGCCATTCACTGTGATCATGGCTGATCATCCACAATCAGTAACCCGTTACTGCCTTCTCCCTATATCCCTTGACTCCGCTATCATTAAGAGCTCTATCTAAAGGGCCTGTCCCACTTAGGCGATTTTAAGGCGACTGCCGGCGACTAGGCTGTCGCCGACAGTTCGCCGGGGTGTCGCGGACATGATCGTGAGGAGCCTTCCAAAGATCGTAGTGGATCGTAGCGGATCTCGGCACGTCGCTGAGAAATCATCCGGAGTGAAATTTCTCGGCGACAGCGGGCTTGTCGCCAGGTATCGTTGCTTATTGCGGGCGCTGTCGCATGCTGTCCCCAGGTTTGATAGGTTCTCTTAGATGCATTTACAAGCACATAATATTAAAATAAGTAAAGTCATTTCAAAATACCATAAAATGCTTGTGTTTAATGAATTTATTTACCGTCAGGACATTTGACAGGTAGATTGGAGGCGACAGTTTGACGGTCAAGTAAGCGTGGAAATTTTCGCGATGTTTATGGCCATCAGCCATTACATTTAAAGTGGGCTCCCAACCCAAGTATGCAACCCAGAAACCAGATATGCATCTCCCTTACATTTTCAAAGAATGCCCACACACTTTTCACAAAAATCCACTGAACCACTTTTTAAATTATTTTTTTAAATACAGCTATTAATAAACTGGAAGTAAATCCGGTTTATTCCTTGTTACAGTGAAGCTTGGTTTTTAAGTACAAGTTGTTATAGTTCAAAACTCTCAAGAACTTACCGACTTGTCAGTGATTTCAGCGAAAATTAGGACGCCGGATAAGCATTGACAGCGTGGGAATTTCGCGATGTTTCAGAAGACGCTGTAATCTCGACCTGACTCGGCATTGTCGTGATCATTGTCGTCGGGTCAAAGAAAAGTTTGGCGTTCTGCTACGACTTTGACAGTCGCCGGCAGTCGCCAAAAAAATCGCCTAAGTGGGACAGGCCCTTAACTCTCTCTTGGAAGCATCCAGGGAATTGGCCTCCATTGCCTTCTGAGGCAGGGAGTTCCACAGATTTTTTCCTTATCTCTGTTCTAAATGGCCTACCCCTTATTCTTAAACTGTGGCCCCTGGTTCGGGACTCCCCCAACATCGGGAACATGTTTCCTGCATCCCTTGCACATAAAAAAAAAATTGCACTTTAAAAAAAAAAACACTTTCTCCACATCTGCAATGCTATAACTTTGAAACACTATATTCTGCACTCTGGAATATTTTCTCTTTGCACTAGCTGTTGTACTTGTGTTTGGTTTAATTGTACATATGGTAAGATTTGACTGCATAGCACACAGATGAAGTTCTAACTGTATCTCAGTACACAGGCCAATAATAAACTAATACCAATAGAAAGCAACAAATGCAGTAAGAGCAATCTTATGGATATCTCCATTTAAATAGTTACTTCGTAGAAAATAAGGTAATTTTGTTACCAAGTTAGTGCTCAAAATGCTACCCATAGCTCATATTAACAGTGTAAACTTTAATGCTGAAATAAGTATAAACAGTGATGAGTAGAAAGGAACTGCAGATGCTAGTTTACACTGAAAGTAGACACAAAGTGCTGAGGTAACTCAGTGGATCAGGGAGCATCTGTGGAGAGAAGGAACGGGTGATGTTTCAGGTCAAGAAGAAGGGTCTCGACCCGAATTGTCACCCATTCCTTCTCTCCAGAGATGCTGCCTGTCCCGCTGAGTTACTCCAGCATTTTGTGTCTATAAACAGTAATGAATTGGGGACCAAAGATGATGCCCCTCGAAACAAATACTCAAGTTTCTGCTTTCCACCAACTCTCTTCCCTTTTGCACCATTTGAGCATGTGAATTTATCGGACTCTACTGGCTTTACCTTGCACCAAAAGCTATTCCCTTATCATGTGTCTATATGCTGCCAATGGCTCAATTGTAATCATGTATTGTCTTTCCGTTGAAGATAGACACAAAATGCTAGAGTGTCTCAGGAGAGAAGGAATGGATGACGCTTCAGGTCGAGACCCTTCTTCAGACTGACTGGTTAGCACGCAACAAAAGTCTTTCACTGTACCTTGGGACACATTTAGGGCGGCACGGTGGCGCAGCGGTAGAGTTGCTGCCTTACAGCGAATGCAGCGCCGGAGACTCAGGTTCGATCCTGACTACGGGCGCCGTCTGTACGGAGTTTGTACGTTCTCCCCGTGACCTGCGTGGATTTTCTCCGAGATCTTCGGTTTCCTCCCACACTCCAAAGACGTACAGGTACGTAGGTTAATTGACTGGGTAAAATGTTTTAAAAAATTGTCCCTAGTGTGTGTAGGATAGTGTTAATGTGCGGGGATCGCTGGGCGGCGCGGACTCGGTGGGCCGAAGGGCCTGTTTCCGCGCTGTATCTCTAAATCTGTATCTCTAAAAATGATACTAAACTAAACTGAACTGAATTAAATACCTAACATTACTTGGTTTAGATTAATTGCAAGCCAAGTTGGAACTTGGGTAATACTCCACACTCATGAATAATTACTGCGAAGGCCTTTTCAGCTCAGTATTTGAGGCAATACTGATACAGCCATTACATTTAGGACTAGCGCAGAAACACTTATAGTGACTTCCTACCAATAACAGGATGCAATAATGTACAAAGTGTATCCTTTACATATTGTTTCCTGATTGAGATACCCTACTAAATTTAAACCATCCACGGAATCCTTGAAGCAGTGTTCCATCTCTTTAACTTCAAATAGTCCTATAGCTTAGTTTAGCTTAGTTTAGTTTAGTTTAGTTCAGAGACACAGCGTGGAACAGGGTCCTTCAGCATACTGACCAACCAGCGATCACCCTGTACACTAACACTATCCTACACACACTAGGGATAATTTACATTTACACCAAGCTAATTAACCTACAAACCTGTATGTCTTTGGAGTGAGGGAGGAAACCAGAGATCCCGGAGAAAACTCAAGCAGGTCACGGGGAGAAAGTACAAACTCCGTACAGACAAGCACCCTTAGTCAGGGTCAAACCCGGGTCTCTGGCGCTGTATGGCAGCAACTCTACTGCTGCGACACCGTGCCGCCCGTTTAAAGTTTAAAGACCAAAAGCCAAAATTTATCTTTGAGTTTCCACGTCATGGATGTGAACAATGTATAAACGCTGATGTACAAAGCCGTCTAGTAGTCCATAACTCCCGGAAAGTGGCTACAAGTAGGTAGAGTGGTAAAGAAGGCGTATGGTATGCTTGCTTACATAGATCAGGGCATTGAGTGTAAGAGTCTGGAAGTCATGATGCAGCTTTATAGGACTTGGGTTAGGCCGCATTTGGAGTATTGCATGCAGTTCTGGTCGCAATAGGAATGAGAGGAAGGATGTGGAGGCTTTGGAAGGGGTGCAAAGGAGATTTACCAGAATGATGCCTTTAGGAGGGGTATTAGGTACAGGGGAAGTTTGGCCAGACAGATTGTTCTCTTTGATGGATTGTTGCCGTGCCAACAGTCTGTCTGTCCATTCTTGTTTTTGTTATTTTTAGTATGTGTTAAAAGTATGTTTTCAGTGTTTCTTGGTTTGTTTTATGTGGGGGGTCGGGGGGTGGGGGGTGTTGGGACAAACGTTTTTTCAATCTCTTACAATAGACAATAGGTGCGGGAGGAGGCCATTCGGCCCTTCGAGCCAGCACCGCCATTCAATGTGATCATGGCTGATCATTCTCAATCAGTACCCCGTTCCTGCTTTCTCCCCATACCCCCTGACTCCGCTATCCTTAAGAGCTCTATCTAACTCTCTCTTGAATGCATTCAGAGAATTGGCCTCCACTGCCTTCTGAAGCAGAGAATTCCACAGGTTCACAACTCTCTGACTGAAAAGGTTTTTCCTCATCTCCGTTCTAAATGGCCTACCCCTTATTCATAAACTGTGGCCCCTTGTTCTGGACCCCCAACATTGGGAACATGTTTCCTGCCTCTAACGTGTCCAACCCCTTAATAATCTTATACGTTCCCAGGCCCTGGAAACTTACCTCGACGGAGATGCGATTTTTCTCCGTATCGCAACTCCGTCCCCACTGCGGCCTTATATCGTGGAGTCGGCGGCCTTTCCTGGAGACCGGCCCGGCGCTCCAAGCCGCGGGACTTTAACATCGTGGAGCTTGCGATCCCTTTGCCGAGGATCGAAGCTCCAACCGCGGGGCCTGGGAACTTTAACATCGTTAAGCCCACGGTCTCTGGTAAGAAGAGGCCAACTCGGAGTTTCAACCGCCCCGACGCGGGCGGCTTCGATCGTCGGCTGTGGGAGCTACGATCGCCCCGACTGCGGATGTTTTGACTGCCCCGACCGCGGGAGAACAAAGAAGAAGAAGATTGAACTTTATTGCCTTCCATCACAGTGAGGAATGTGGAATCCACTGTGATGGATGTTTACGTTGACTTTTATGTGTTTGTGTGTCTTGTTGCTTTTCACTTAGTATGGCTGTATGGTAACTCAAATTTCACTGTACCTTAATTGGTACATGTGACAACAAACTGACTTTGAAACCTTGAAATGCCGAATGTTGCCGGAAAACCTGATTTCAAGATTTTTAACCTCACGGAATTATACCTGCCCTGGTCTATAACTAAAGTGCAAAAACACTTCACAATGCGCAACTCTTCAATCATTTACGGGACCCTTGGGTCAACATCTGACTCATTGGGGTTTGATTCCTCAAAAAGTCAAGAATGTTTTATTGTCATATGTCCTGAAATGGAACAATGAAATTCTTACTTGCGATAGACACAAAAAGGCCGGAGTAACTCAGCGGGACAGGCAGCATCTCTGGAGAGAATGAATGGGTGACGGTTCGGGTCGAGACCTTTCTTTGACCCGAAACGTCACCCATTGCTTCTCTCCAGAGACACTGCCTTACTCCAGATTTTTGTGTCTATCTTCGGTTTAAACCAACATCTGCAGTTCCTTCCAACAAAATTCTTCTGCAGCGGCTGTGCTATCTCCGACTCACCAAAGCCTCAAATTTCTTTCAATCCAGTGGGAAAGATGCAGAAAGTCTGGCAATTTGCCATTACAAAAGTCTCCTAGAGTCTGAAAAAGGCATCCGACCCAAAATGTTGCCTGTCCATTTCTCCTTTAGTTACTGCCTGACTCGTTAGATTCATCCAACACTTTGTATTTTGCTTAAAGTGCAAGTATCTGTAGCCTCTTCTGTCTCCATTATCTGACGCTTACTGCAAATCTAATATGGCCAAGGTACTTCTGGTAAAAAGAAAATCACCAGCAAGAACTTAAAAAGAAAGCAATCCAAAAAGTTGAAAGACAATAAAAAGACTTAAGATAATGGCCGTGTGGTGGCATCGCAGTGGAGCTACTGCCTTACAGCACCATAGACCTGGGTTCGATCTGCCCGGAGTTTGTACGTTCTCCCAGTGACCTGCGTGGGTTTTCTCCGAGAACTTCAGTTTCCTCCCACACTCCACAGACGTACAGGTTTATAAGTTAATTGGCTTGGTATAAATGTAAATTGTCCCTAGTGCGTGAAGGGTAGTGTTAGTGTGCGGGGATCACTGGTCGGCGTGGGCCTGTTTCCGCGCTGTATCTCTAAAACTAAATAATAAGAATTGTGAACACCAACTGATCTTGGAACTGTATTTTTCAGACTGCTTATTATTTTGATATTATTATCGAGATTCTTTCCATAAAATAAAACTAGGAAATTAAGTTTAAGTGTTCCAAGTGTCACAACCACAGAGGAGGATCTTTTATTTTCTACCTCATTACAACTTAATTACCTCCTTGAAAAAAGTGAAGAAAGGCGAATTAAAAGTTATAGACACAAACAGTCTTCCTGCACTATCCACTAATGAATATTGCAACAGAGATATTTTCTTAGGAATTTAAAAATTGTTATAACTAGAGAACCCACCATTAAAAGATCACTGCATCGTTTTGCACCTCACAGAATTATAGCTGCCATGGTTTATAACTAAGGTGCAAAAAAACATCACAACACTCAACTCTTTAATCCTTTCGGCTCACACATCCAACCAACCAAAAAAAGGAAATCAGAAGGGCAAAAAGGGGCCAGGAGATAGCTCTGGCTGGTAGCATTAAGGACAATCCCAAAAGATTTTATAAATACATAAAGGAGTAAAGGGTAACTAGAGAGAGAGTGGGACCTCTCAGGAATCAAAGTGACCACCTCTGTGTGGGGCCACATGAGATGGGCAAGGTACTAAATGAGTATTTCTCCACTGTATTTACCGAGGAGAAAGACAGTAGGACGGAGGAAATTGGAGCAGTCAATGGAAGTGTCTTGAGAGCAGTCAGGGTTACAGTCGAAGATGTTCTGAAGGTACTGTCGTGTTTGAAGGTAGACAAATCTCCAGGACCTGATTAGATATATCCGAGGACATTGCGGGAAACTAGAGAGGAAATTGCAGGAACCCTGGTTGAAATTTACGAGTCGTCCTTAAATACAGGAGAGGTGCCGGAAAACTGGAGGGTGGCAAATGTTGTGCCTCTTTTCAAGAAGGGCCACAGGGAAAATGCTGGGAACTATAGGCCGGTGAGCTTAACATCTGTAGTTGGTAAGTTACTGGAGAGTATTCTGAGGGATAGGTTATACCGGCATTTGGATGGGCAAGTGCTGATTAGAGATAATCAGCATGGTTTTGTACGTGGGAGGTCGTGTCTCACAAATCTGATTGATTTTTTTGAAGACGTGACCAGTAAGGTTGATGAGGGCAGAGCTGTAGATATTGTGTACATGGACTTCAGTAAACCATTCGACAAAGTTCTGCATGGTAGGCTGCTTTGGAAGGTTAGATCGCATGGGATCCAAGGAGAGATAGCTGAATGGATAGCAAATTGGCTCCATGGAAGGAAGCAGAGGGTGATGGTGGAAGGTTGCTTCTCAGACTGGAGGCCTGTGACTAGTGGTGTGCCTCAGGGTTCGGTGCTGGGCCCATTACTGTTTATCATCTACATTAATGATTTGGATGAGAACACACAGGGCAAGATTAGCAAGTTTGCCGATGATGCAAAAATTAGTGTTTTTGCAGATAGTGAAGATAGTTGTGAACGATTGCAACAGGATCTGGATCGATTGGCCAGGTGGGTGGAGGAATGGTTGATGGAATTTAATACAGAGAGGTGTGAGGCGTTGCATTTTGGGATGTCGAACAACAGCAGGACCTACACAGTAAATGGTAAGCTTCTGGGTAGTGTTGTAGAGCAGAGGGATCTAAGAGTACAGGTGCATGGTTCTTTGAAGGTCGAGTCGCAGGTAGATAAGGTGGTCTAAAAGGCTTTTGGCATTTTGGCCTTCATCAGTCAGACTATTGAGTAAAGATGTTGGGAGGTCATGTTGAAGTTGTATAAGACCACATTTAGAATATTGTGTTCAGTTCTGGGCACCATGTTATAGAAAGATATTGTCAAGCTTGAAAGGGTTCAGAAAAGATTTACAAGGATGTTGCCAGGACTAGAGGGTGTGAGCTATAGGGAGAGGTTGAGTAGGCTGGGTCTCTATTCCATGGAGCGCAGGAGGATGAGGGGAGATCTTATAGAGGTGTACAAACTCATGAGTGGAATAGATCGGGTGGATGCACAGAGTCTTTTGCCCAGTGTAGGGGAATCGAGGACCAGAGGACATAGGTTCAAGGTGAAGGGGAAAAGATTTAATAGGAATCTGAGGGGTAACTTTTCACACAAGAGGTGGTGGGTGTATGGAACAAACTGCCAGAGGAGGTAGTTGAGGCTGGGACTATCCGATTGTTTAAGAAACAGTTACACGGTTACATGGACAGGACAGGTTTGGAGGGATATGGACCAAGTGCAGGCAAGTGGGACTAGTGTAGATTGGCCGGTGTGGGCGAGTTGAGCTGAAGTGCCTGTTTCTACACTGTATCACTCTAAGACTCTATCTGCCTATCCAAACCCCTCCTTCATCTGTATCCATCTGTTCCTTGCCAGGCTCTGTACTGCACCTCCTCTACTCCAAATTTCTTTATCCCACCCCCCTACAATCAGACCCTACACGAAGAAGGGTCCCGACCCAAAATGTTACCGATCATTGTTCTCTTGAGATGCTCCCTGAGTCATTGACGCTACTCCAGTAATTAGAATCATAGAGTCATAGAGTGATACAGCTTGGAAACAGGTCCTTCAGCCCAACTTGCCCAAGTTACCGGCAAACATGTCCCAGCTACACTAATCCCACCTGACCGCGTTTGGTCTATTTCCCTCCAAACCTGTCCTATCAATGTACCTGTCAAATTGTTTCTTAAACATTGGGATAGTCCCAACCACAACTACTTCCCCTGACAGCTTGTTCCATACACCCACCACCCTTTGTGTGAAAAGGTTACCCCTCAGATTCCTATTAAATCTTTTACCTTTCACTTTTAACCCATGCCCTCTAATTTATGTCTTATTTTGTAAACCAGTCCTTATTTCGGTACAAACTTACACAAGCCACTCCTTCAATAGCACAAAATTATTTTGCACACAAATGCATTGAAATAACAAAAATGAAATATGTTATGAACTGAAAGTTAAGAAAAACTTCTCTAGAAATACGCTGAGGTAATGGTATATTCAAACGATTCTTTCGCTGTCAATATTAATTAAAAAATATATACAATGCAGTGTCATGGATTTTGCACCAAATTAAAGTTTAAGATGGACAGTATTATGTACTGATGATATTTATTTCCTGGTTTAATTTCGATTCACACAAACGAAACCAGGAACAAATTCTCTGCCTCAGAAGGCAGTGGAGGCCAATTCTCGGAATGCATTCAAGAGAGAGCTAGATAGAGCTCTTAAGGATAGCGGAGTCAGGGGGTATGGGGAGAAGGCAGGAACGGGGTACTGATTGAGAATGATCAGCCATAATCACATTGAATGGCGGTGCTGGCTCGAAGGGCCGAATGGCCTCCTCCTGCACCTATTGTCTGTTGTCTATATCTCATCTATCAATTCACAGATTTTTGGTATTTTTCTTTGTCTATTGTCTAAATTAACACAAAATTAGTACGATGAATCGTAGACCATTCAGGAAACTGTTGGTTAATCTTTTACTCTGGTCCGCTTTCCTGCACAATCTCTCTATCCCTTGATACCCAAAAATCATTTGAACTCTTCTGAGGTATCACAAAATGCTGGAGTAACTCAGCGGGTCAGGCAGCATCTCAGGAGAGAAGGAATTTTGTGATACCTTCGATTTGTAACAGCATCTGCAGTTATTTTCCTACACTATTTGAACTCTTCTGCTCAGTGACTGTGCTCTCTAGGGTAGAGAATCTCAAAGATCATGGACCAGTGTGTCTAGGAACATGGATCAAAGTCTCAAAACTAAGGGTTGGCCATTGAGAACTGAGCTGAGAAGGACATTTCTTTGCCTGATATGTACCTGCATGACTCTACGGCAGCAATGATAAGCTGTTGGGAGTGTTGCAATAAGTCTCAGCCTCTAGAACTTAGAAATAATTCCAGTTCTGCTAACGTCTGCTAATTTCAGAGACTTAGACATAGAAAATGCAATTGGAGAAGTTTATTTGCTCAGATAAACTGTTGTGATTACTTGTTGCTCAACTAACCTCTTCAAACCAAACTAAACTTATTGCAAAACAAAACTCTCATGTTTGTCTGGCTCACACAACAGAGTGATGTGATTTTTACGGTCGGCACGGTGGCGCAGCAGTAGAGCTACTGCCTTACTGTGCCAGAGACATGAATTTGATCCCAACCACGGGTGCTGTCTGTATGGAGTTTGTACGTTCTTCCTGTGATCACGTGGGTTTTCTACGGGATCTCCGGTTTCCTCCTACGCTCCAAAGACATACAGGTTTGTAGGCTAATTGGCTTGGTATAAATGTAAAATTGTCCCTAGTTTGTGGAGGATAGTGTTAAGGTGCAGGGATCACTGGTCAGTGTGGACTCGGTGGGCCGAAGGGCCATTTAGGACTGAGATGAGGAAAAGCTTTTTCACCCAGAGAGTTGCGAATCTGTGGAATTCCCTGCCACAGAAGGCAGTGGAGGCCAATTCACTGGATGTTTTTAAGAGAATTAGATATAGCTCTTGGGGTAAACGGAATCAAGAGATATGGGGGATAAAGCAGGAACGAGGTACTGATTTTGGCCGATCAGCCATGATCATATTGAATGGCGGAGCTGGCTTGAAGGGCTGAATGGCCTACTCCTGCACCTATTTTCTATGTTTCTCTTTTTCCGCACTGTATCGCTAAACTAAGTTATAGAATGAACGAGCAAAAAGGACTGCTTCACTATTCACTAGACCAGTTGTGGAACTGTGAAGAGGCCCTGAAGGTAAGTATTCGTTGAGATTTTTTATCATGTTTATAATTTTTTTAAATATACCTTTGATGTTCTTACAATCTGTTAAACTCATCAGTCTGAAGAAGGGTCTCGACCCGAAACGTCACCCATTCCTTCTCTCCAGAGATGCTGCCTGACCCGCTGAGTTAATCCAGCATTTTGTGTCTACCAAGTTCTTGAATGTCTTTTACATTCAGCAACTTTCATTGTTAAATAGTTTCATCTAAGGCAGGAGCCTAGTGATATGGCTTGAATGGTTGTAGAATCAAGGAACCGCAGATGCTTGTTTACAAAAAAAATTGCCGGAGTAACTCAGCGGGTCAGGGTGCATCCTTGGAGAACATGGATAGGTGATATTTTGGGTCGGGACCCTTCTTCAAAAAGATTCATTTCCCAAAGTTTAATTCTTTCCCTCCAGGGATGCCGCCTGACTCGCTGAGTTACTCCAGCACTTTGTGCAAAGGGGCTGAAGAAGAATCTCCTTCGGGAACATCACCCAGTTTTTTTCTCCAGAGATGCTGCCTGAAACGCTGAGTTATTCCAGCATTCCAGTTCATGGTTTCTATGGTCTCACAAGAAGGGTCTCGACCTCAAACATCACCCATTTCTTTTTTCCAGAGATGCTGCCTGTCCCGCTGAGTTACTCCAGCATTTTGTGTCTGTCTTCAGTGTAAACCAGCATCTGCAGTTCCTTCCCACACATAGTCACTCCAACACTTTGGTGTAAATCAACATCTGCAGTTCCATGTTTCTGTATTCCCAAAATTTCCAAAAAGTCCACGATTTATCCCACCATTCATGTTCGTAAGCGATAGGAGCAGAATTAGGCCATTCAGCCCATCACGTCTACACCATTCAATCATGGCTGATCTATCTCCCCATCCTAACCCCATTCTCCTGCCTTCTCCTCATAATCCGTAACACCTGTACTAATCCAGCCTGAAGGAACCTTAGTTTAGTTTGGAGATACAGCGTGGAATCAAGCCCTTGGGCCCACCAAGGCCATGCCAACCAGCAATCACCTCGTACGTTAGTTCTGTCCTGCACCCCAGGGACAATTTGCCAATTAGCCTACAAACCTGAACGTCTTTGTAATGTGGGAGGAAACCCACGCTGTCACAGTGAGGACATACAAAGTCCACACAGCCAGCGCCCGACTCCCTGGTGCTGTAAGGCAGCAACTCTGCCATGGCGCCACCCCGTTGTAAACCAACATCTGCCGTTTCTCGCGTTGATAATCTAAAATTGTCATTGACTGTTTAAATGTCTCCACTGCCTAACCTTTCCCGTCAGTGTTACATCCTACAACCCCAAACAAACTTTGGCAATCTACCAGTCCAGGCCTCCATCTTCCCAAAGTTCCATACCATCGGTGGATTTGCCTAAAGCAATCCCAGCCCAATCCCTTCCTCCTTAAAACCTTCCTATATGACCCCACATTAACATGTCCAGCAAGGTCAATAGTGAATAACAAACTTGGCAGTGAACAGGTTAAGATATTCCCCTTATTTCTTCTTTGGCTTGGCCTTCATCTTTTATCAGCTGCCAACCTTTTCTTGATTCGTGCTTCTGTGAAGCTCGCTGGGACTCTTTCCCCTGTTCAAAGGTTTATATGTTGTTGGAGTTTATTCCAGTTTCACTGCATGCAGTCGTTACTTAAAATAGTTCTGTGAAGTGGTGATCAAGGGCCGCTGGTAGAGCCGCTGCCTCACAGTGCCAGAGGCCCGGGTTCGATCCCGACCTTGGGTACTGTCAGTGTGGAGACACTGTCCCCCTGTGACTACGTGGGTTTCCTCTGAGTGTTCAGTTTCCACCTACATCTCAATGATGTGCGGTTTTGTAGCCTAATTGGCCTCTGTAAAACAATTGCTCCCTGTGTGTAGGGAGTAGATTCAAAGGTGGGATAACATGGAACAAGTGTGAATGGTCGGCGTGGACTCAGTGGGCCGAAGGGCCTGTTTCCGTGCTGAATCCCTTTATAAAAAAAAAATCACAATGATCTATTCTACATTTTCCTTGACCTCCATTCCCTTTGCCCTGTTTCACACCTTCACACTTCCTTGTCTATCTATCTCCCTCCCCCCCTGACGTCAATCTGAAGAAGGGTCTCGACCCGAAACGTCACCCATTCCTTCTCTCTAGAGATGCTGCCTGTCCCGCTGAGTTACTCCAGCATTTTGCATCTATCTTTGGTTTAAACCAGCATCTGCAGTTCCTTCCTGCACCATAATGTCTTTCATGTTTTATGGGTCGATTCAATCTTTCAATCAATTGAAGCAATCAGTAAAACTTGATTAGGAATAAAAACTGCAGATGCTGGTTTAAATCGAAGGTAGACACAAAATGCTGGAGTAACTCAGCGGGTCAGGCAGCATCTCTGGAGAGAAGGAATGGGTGACGTTTCGGGTCGAGGCCCTTCTTCAGACTGATGAAGGGTCTGAAGAAGTCTGAAGAAGGGTCTCGACCCGAAACGTCACCCATTCCTTCTCTCCCGAGATGCTGCCTGACCCGCTGAGTTACTCCAGCTTTTTGTGTCAGCCTTCGAGTAAAACTTGATTATGTTATCTTGAAGCTACAAGGATCCTACAAGCATAATTAATTGCTTTGTTGCCGACAAAGCTTTTTTCAAAATGACATTCCCAGCTTCCACTAATAAGGAATGCTCAACCTTCATCGTGTTTAAAAGTATTCTGGTACCCACAAATTTCCACTGTGCACATTGCGCTAAAGGGGAAATGATCCTAATTTTACTGCAGGAAAATTCACTGCGGATGCTGGTCTAAATCGATGGTATCACAAAATGCTGGAGTAACTCAGCGGGTCAGGCAGCATCTCAGCAGAGAAGGAATGGGTGACGTTTCGGGTCGAGACCCTTCTTCAGACTGATCTCAGGGGGGCGGGACTGATGTACCCCATCCGATCATCCCGTACACCAGCACTATCCTACACACAATTTACAATTTTACCGAAGCCAATCAACCTGCAAACCTGTACGTCTATGGAGTGTGGGAGGAAACCGGAGCACCCATAGAAAACACATACAGTCACGGGGAGAACGTACAAACGCCTTACAGACAGCACCTGTAGTCAGGATCGAACTTGGCTCTCTGGCGCCATAAGGCAGCAACTCTACCGCTGCGCCGCTGTGCCACCTCTTTACACATTGAGGTGTTTGGACAATTGGAAATGCAGATTCAAATGGGTCTTATCCCCCAAAGTCTGTTGATCCTTCTTCCTTGTTATTTATGCTGTTATCCTATCCCTGCCTAGAACCTTAATATAGTTGACCATTTTGCGTCACTTGCAAATATTCAATCACGTAACTCAAATTGTTATTGTTCGAAGTTCCTTGTCCAGTTGAATTTTGGCTTGTGCAAGGCTGGAAAGAGTGCAGAGAAGATGAACGAGAATGTTGCCAGCACTCAAGGGCCTGAGCCCTCCTATTCACGTATAAAGCCCTAAATAGACACTCCCCCCCCTACATCAAAAATCTTCTAACCCCCCTCTCTAACTCCAGGTCCCTCAGATCGGCCGACTTGGGGCTATTCACTATCCCACGGTCTAGGCTTAAACTCAGGGGTGACCGCGTTTTTGCGGTTGCAGCTCCTAGACTGTGGAACAGCATCCCTCTCCCGATCAGAACTGCCCCCTCCATCGACTCCTTTAAGTCCAGGCTCAAAACATATTTCTACTCCCTAGCGTTTGAGGCTCATTGAGGAGGCGCTGTGAACTGTTTGCGTGCTACTGTATGTTTTCATTTTTTTTTCTATTGGAACCTAATCAAATGTACAGCACTTTGGTCAACGTGGGTTGTTTTTAAATGTGCTATACAAATAAAATTGACTTGACTCGACTTGACTTGACTTGAGCTCCAGGGAAAGGTTGGGGGCAGGCTAGGACTTTATTCCTTGTGGTGCAGGAGGCCGAGGAGTGATCTTACAAAATCATGAGGGGAATTAATAGGGTGAATGTTCTTGCGCAGAGTAGGGAAATCGAGAACCAGAGGACAGAGGTTTAAGGTGAGGTGGGGGGAAGGATTTTATAATAAACCCGAGGGGCAATGTTTTCACACAGTGGGGTGGATATGTGGAACAAGCTACCAGAAGAGGACCTATAATAGCATTAAAAAACCTTTGGACAGATACGTGGATAAGAAATGTTCAGAGAGATATGTGCCAAAAACAGGCAAATGGGACTAGCTTAGATGGGGCATCTTGGTTGACAGGGACAATTGGACTGAAGGGCCTGTTGAGTCTGTCTTAAGTCTTAAACAAGTTTGAAACCATTTTGTTATTCAATATATTTTTAAAAAACAAAGCTTGGCCCCAGCATGGTCAGATGGAACTGAATTAATAAAAATTTCACATGAGATCAACTTTAACAAAGAAATCCTTTACAGCCTCCAAATAAAATTAAAAGACTGCACCCATGACTCCAAAAGAATTTAAAGGAATTTTACACACATGATTCCCTTTCCTGTGGCCAAAGTACTCCTCCGTGTTACTTTAAACTAACTACTGCGTCTCTACTAAATTCTGGGCATTTGCAGATGGTCATAGACATAGAGTGATAGAGTATGGAAACAGGTCTCAACTTGCCCACACTGGCCAACATGTCCCAGCTGCACTAGTCCCACCTGCCTGCGCTTGGTCCATTTCCCTCCAAACCTGTCCTATCCATGTGCCTGTCTAACTGTTTCTTAAATGTTGGGATAGTCCCAACCTCAACTACCTCGTCTGGCAGTTTGTTCCACACACCATTATTGTGAAAATCCGGTGAGATGGGTCCAAGAATATAAAGAGGGCAAGAACCATTGCCCTTGAGGCACTGTACTTAACTGCTAAACATCAGGCTTGGCCTTATGACAGGACACTCAGTTCTATTTCTAGACACCCATGCATTACTACTGAGCACCAAGAACCAACAGCGATTGAGAGAGGAGGAGCATTGAGCTGATAGGAGTCAGGGATCATGTAACTTTTTTTTAAACAGGTTCTGTCAGCTTCAATCCAGAACACTGAGAACCAGAGATAAACCCCGTTGATTAACGGAACTTCCCACTAAAAACAAACCCTGGGAACTAACTGCAGGATTTTACATACTATTCAATGGAATTAAGGTTAAACATCAAAAATTGGCCTGCAGTCAGATGAATTCCCATCAATTGTGTGTGGCGGTCTACAAACTAATGGGTGGCGGTAGAGTTGCTGCCTTACAGCGCCAAAGATCTGAGTTCGATCCTGACTACGGGTGCTGTCTGTACGGAGTTTGTACGTTCTTCCAGTGACCTGCGTGGGTTTTCTCTGGGATCTCTAGTTTCCTTCCACACTCCAAAAACGTACATGTTTGTAGGTACATTGGCTCGGTAGAATTTTAAATTGTCCCTCGTGTGTCGGCACGGACTCAGTGGGCCGAAGGACCTGTTTCCGCGCTGCATCTCTAAACTAAACTACACTAAGCTGCAGTAAAAAGCTGACCAAAGTAAACCATCGGCCTGGTATTCAAATTAATAATTGACCAGATTTAAAAATAATTACAATATTTTAATTGTTACATTCTAACAGATTTTACTTCCATTCCATCAAAATTACAAACGATTATTCCTATAATTCATCCATTAAGATTATTATTTATTATGTTTAGACTTAGCAAGGCAAAATTATCTCTATCCCACCATATCCCATGACACCATCTAGTTGCTCCTTCAAATTAAGCCAATCTACCCTCAATTTTCCAATTTCAACTCTAGTTATCCTCTTTGTGTTTAGAAAAAGGTGCAGGAGGCCATTTGGCCCTTCGAGCCAGCACAGCCATTCATTGTGATCATCCACAATCAGTAACCCGTGTCTGCACTTCTCCCCATATCCCTTGATTCCGCTAGCCCCTAGAGCTCTACCTAACGTCTTTTACATTCATCCAGTGAATTGGCATCCACTGTCTTCTGTGGCAGAGAATTCCACAAATTCACAACTCTCTGGGTGAAAAAGATTTTTCTCACCTCAGTTTTAAATGGCCTCCCCTTTATTCTTAGACTGTGCCCCCTATTCTTTGGCTGTGGCCTCTGGTTCTGGACTTCCCCAGCATTAGGAACATTTTTCCTGCATCTAGCTTGCCAGTCCTTTTATAATTTTATACGTTTCTATAAGATTCCCTTTCATCCTTCTAAATTCCAGTGAATACAAGCCCAGTCTTTCCAATCGTTCCTCATGTGACAGTCCCGCCATCCCGGGGATTAACCTGGTGAACCTACGCTGCACTGCCTCAAAAGCAAGGATGTCGTTCCTCAAATTAGTTATCCTCAATGTGGAAAAACTACCATTTTACATTATTCCAAAACTATCTCGAACCTACAATCACAAGCTTGTTGCCCTGAATGTATTAGACAATAGACAATAGGTGCAGGAGGAGGCCATTCGGCCCTTCGTGCCAGCACCGCCATTCAATGTGATCATGGCTGACCATTCTCAATCAGTACCCCGTTCCTGCCTTCTCCCTATACCCCCTGACTCTGCTATCCTTAAGAGCTCTATCTAAATCTCTCTTGAATGCATTCAGAGAATTGGCCTCCACTGCCTTCCGAGGCAGAGAATTCCACAGATTCACAGCTCTCTGACTGAAAAAGTTTTTCCTCTTCTCAGTTCTAAATGGGCTACCCCTTATTCTTAAACTATGGCCCCTTGTTCTGGACTCCCCCAACATTGGGAACATGTTTCCTGCCTTTAACGTGTCCAACCCCTTAATAATCTGTATAAGAAGATAACTGCAGATGCTGGTACAAATCGAAGGTTTTTATTCACAAAATGCTGGAGTAACTCAGCAGGTCAGGCAGCATCTCAGGAGAGATGGAATGGGTGACGTTTCGGGTCGAGACCCTTCTTCATAATCTTATACGTTTCGATAAGATCTCCTCTCATCCTTCCAATTCTGTTTATTCTGTTTTTGTCTGGAACAGGTAAATAACAATGATCAAAATGCTGCTTTGTAGGAAATGAGTTTGGTGCTTGGTTTTAGTTCTTGATTTTGCAACTTACTTATTCCCACAAGCAGCCCAAAGGTTCTAGAAATGGTCATAATTTAATTCTTATTGTTTGCCCTCACTGGGACATGACACGTGGGAAATCCACATTGACCAGAGTCTCCTCATTAAAAAACCACCTTGGCACTGAGGTAGAATTGCTGCCTTAGAGTGCATGAGACCCGGGTTCGATCCTGACTACGAGTGCTGTCTGTACGGAGTTTGCATGTGCTCCCTGTGACCTGCGTGGGTTTTCTCCGGGTGCTCCGGTCTTCTCCCACACACCTACGACGCACAGGTTTGTAGATTTTTAAAAGATTTTTAGATTTTTTTACATTTAGAGATACAGCGCGGAAACAGGCCCTTCGGCCCACCGAGTCCGCGCCGCCCAGCGATCCCCACACATTAACACTATCCTACACCCACTAGGGATAATTTTTACATTTACCCAGTCAATTAACCTACATACCTGTACGTCTTTGGAGTGTGGGAGGAAACCGAAGATCTCGGAGAAAACCCACGCAGGTCCAGGGCCAGCACATCCTTCCTCACGATATGGTGCCCAAAACGGTCAGGGTGATGCGGGGCATTGATGATGCCAGTTGCCTCTTTGAGGCGGCACCTTCGAGAGATACCTTCGATGGTTGGGAGCCCAGTGTCAATGATGGATCGGGCAGCATTCACCGCTTTTTGTCATCTCCTTGATTCCCGAATGACATTCGAGTTGCCAAACTAGGGCCCCCATCCTATTCGAAGGTAGACACAAAATGCTGGAGTTACTCAGCGGGTCAGGCAGCATCTCTGGAGAGAAGGAATGGGTGACTTTTCGGGTCGAGACCTTTTGAACGTCACCCATTCCTTCTCTCCAGAGATGCTGCCTGACCCGCTGAGTTACTCCAGCATTTTTTGTCCACCTTCGATTTAAACCAGCATCTCCTTTTTCTTTCTTTCCCACCATCCTATTCATTTTATTTACGCACCACAATGTTTAGGCCTGTCGATTGTCGATGGTAATCACGTATTGTCTTTCCACTGACTGGTTAGCACGCAACAAAAGCTTTTCACCGTACCTCGGTACACGTGATAATAAAAACAAAACGGAGTCTAGCAAGCAACAAGGGTGATGTCCCAAAACTTTGCCTGTCCATTCCCTCCACAGATGCTGCCTGACCTGCTGAGTTTAGTTTAGTTTAGTTTAGTTTAGTTCACGTGTGGCTGCGCCTAACGGCTGTGGCTCTCTGGCAGTCTGTTTGTCTTTTTTTTGTGTGTGTCGGTGTTGGGATGGTTTTTGTTTCTGTTTTTGGCTGTGTATGTGTGGGGGGTGTGGGGGGGTGTGGGGGGGGGTGGGGGAAACCTTTCTTTTATTAGGTCTCTTCCCCGGGGCGCAGCTCGGCCGCGGGGCCTTCCATCGCCCGGCGCGGCTCGGCTGCGGGACGTTTCAGTGCCCGGTGCGGCTCGGCCGCTGGACTTAACATCGCCGGCGCGGCTTGGCGGCGGGACGTTTCAGTGCCCGTGCGGCTCGGCCGCGGTGCCTTCCATCGCCCGGCGCGGCTCGGCCGCTGAACTTAACATCGCCGGCGCGGCTCGGCCGCGGGACGTTTCAGTGCCCAGTGCGTCTCGGCCGCGGGGCCTTCCATCCCCTTGCGGGGGCTGTGCGTGTCAGTTGCCTCGGTAGGAGTCGAGCTGCCTGTCCGTGGGCGCGGGGGGGGAAGAGAGTGGAAGTTTTGTTGCCTTCCATCACAGTGAGGGGGTGTTTGGAGTCACTGTGATGGATGTTGGTGTTGGGGTCGGGTGTCCTGTGTTCTTTTCTTTTTTGCTGTGTCTTGTGACTGCTGAAATTTCGTTCGGTATTTATACCGAATGACAATAAAGTTCTGTTATACTGTTATACTGTTATACTGTTATGTTCAGTTTAGCTTAGAGATACAGCGCAGAAACAGGCCCTTTCGGCCCACCGAGTCCACACCGACCAGCGATCCCCGCACATTTTTCGTGCTGTATCTCCTATTTTATGCATTGGCCGATCTAAATGATCTGAAAGAAATTGCAGGAAATCCACATGGGCAGAATTTCTGATTCATAAGAATTTGCACTCCCCCCCCCCCCCCCCCCATTGGAGGATGCGCCACTTAATGTGTAATTAAAGACATGTCGTATGAAAGCAGGCTTCAATCACCTCTTCACACTAGTTCTATGTTATCCCACTTTTCCATCCACTCCCTACAATTTAGAGGCAATTTACAGAAGCCAATTAACTTACAATTGTATGTCTTGGGCGGTCACGGTGGCGCAGCTGTAGAGTTGATGCCTTGCAGCACCAGAGATCCAGGTTTGATCCTAGATAGAGCTCTTAAGGATAGCGGAGTCAGGGGGTATGGGGAGAAGGCAGGAACGGGGTACTGATTGAGAGATTGAGAATGATCAGCCATGATCACATTGAATGGCGGTGCTGGCTCAAAGGGCCGAATGGCCTCCTCCTGCACCTATTGTCTATTGACTACGAGTGCTGTCTGTACGGAGTTTTGTACGTTCTCCCTGTGGCCATGCGGGTTTTCTCCGAGATCTTCGGTTTCTTCCCACGCTCCAAAGACGTAGAGGTTTGTAGGTTAATGGGCTTGGCGTAAATGTAAATTGTCCCTAGTGTGTGTAGGATAGTGTTACTGTGTGGGGATCGCTTGTCGGTGCAGACTCGATGGGCCGAAGGGCCTGTTTCCGCGCTGTATCTCTAAACTAAACTAAACTTTGGGATGTTGGTGGAAACCGGAGAATCTGGAGGAAATCCACACGGTCGCAGGGAGAACATTTTTTTAGATTTTTTAGATTTAGAGATACAGCGCGGAAACAGGCCCTTCGGCCCACCGAGTCCGCGCCGCCCAGCGATCCCCGCACATTAACACTATCCTATACCCACTAGGGACAATTCTTTTACACTTTACCAAGCCAATTAACCTACATACCTGTACGTCTTTGGAGTGTGGGAGGAAACCGAAGATCTCGGAGAAAACCCTCGCAGGTCACGGGGAGAACGTACAAACTCCGTACAGACAAGCACCCGTAGTCGGGATCGAACCCGGGTCTCCGGCGCTGCATTCGCTGTAAGGCAGCAACTCTACCGCTGCGCCACCGCGTCGTCAACTTCAGCATTTTGCGTCTTGTTCAAGCAACAGGTCGTCTTCCATTGGGCTCCTTCCATTACCTCCTGCTTCACATTTGATATGTGAGTGCTAATTTTAAATTACTAACTAAAAACTTGCATGGTCAATCTCAAAAGAAATTGAAAGTTGTTTGCACAATGAAACGGTAGAGTTCACTGGTGTATAAAAAAACACCGGGGGGGTATGTCAAATTTTGTGCTTACGCTGTCAGGTTTTATATTTGGAACTTTACTCAGTTCCCAAGAAAAACACAAAATAATTTGCCCGTTCATTTGAAGACAATGTCCACATTGGGCATCACTTCTGATCAAATTAGCAGGTGAGGTACAATTTTGTGAAAAATCAAATATCATTTAAAATGACCATACCTAAACAAAAATCTTGCTCTGCTTCTGTTGCAGTACTGGAATATGCCATTTATAAAGCTGTACTTTATTCACACCACAATATATGACTTAACATTTCACCCAGAGAGTTGTGAATTTGTGGAATTCTCTGCCACAGAGGGCAGTGGAAGCCAAATCACTGGATGGATTTAAGAGAGTTAGATAGGGATAGGGATATGGGGAGAAGGCAGGCATGGGGTATTGATTGGGGACGATCAGCCATGGGGTATTGATTGGGGATCAGCCATGATCACAATGAATGGCGGTGCTGGCACGAAGGGCCGAATGGCCTGTACCTATTTTCTATGTCTATGTCTATATCTGACAATTAGTTTATTTTAGGAACTTCTGAGTTGGAGTAATACAAGACGTTGGTGAGGCCACATTTAGAGTATTGTGTTCAGTCCTGGGCACCATGTTACAGGAAAGATGTTGTCAAGCTGGAAAGGGTGAAGAGAAGATTTAACGGGGATGTTGCATGATTTGAGAGCCTGCGCTAGAGAGAGAGTGTGAACAGGCGAGGTCTCTGTTCCTTGGAGCGCAGGAAACATCGAAAATAGGTGCAGGAGTAGGCCATTCGGCCCGTCGAGCCAGCACCGCCATTCAATATGATCATGGCTGATCATCCAAAATCAGTACCCCGTTCCTGCTTTCCCCCCATACCCTGATGATGAGGGTGATTTTATAGGTGTACAAGAGGTTATTTTCCTTATCATGTATCTGTACACTGTAAATGGCTCGATAGTAATCATGTTTTTTCATTGCCAACTGGATAGCACACGACAAATGCTTTTCACTGTACCTCGGTACAACCAAACGATACTGAACTGATACTCAACTGCAAATGCTGAGGCAGCTGCTTTGGCACCCACCCATCCATGAGAAGATCTCCCACCTATTTCTCCCCTTCCCTACTGCTACTGTGAATCTGTGGAATTCTCTGCCACAGAAGTTAGTTGAGGCCAGTTCATTGGCAATATTTAAGAGAGAGTTAGATGTGGCCCTTGTGGCTAAAGGAAGCAGGAGGTATGGAGAGAAGGCAGCCATGATCATATTGAATGGCGGTGCAGGCTCGAAGGGCCGAATGGCCTACACCTGCACCTATTTTCTATGTTTCTATGTTTCTACTGATGTAAGTTGCTAATAAATATATAAATATCTGAGGAGTGGGATCAGATGGAAATGAGCTTCAGGCTCTCCTTGACTCCAAAATAACTTGGGTGGGAAGAGAGGAAAGGATCATCATTTTCAGGTAAGCTGTTTTAATGCCCAAGGGCCTGAAAGAACACAAGGCGGAAAATATGCGGAGGGTGGGGAATTGAAAGCAGATGTTCTTAAACAAATTGGAAGCACTGTTAGTCAAAGCAAGAGGCCAGGGGTTGGCGATGCTGAGAAAACCCAGCAGTAGGACCTGATAAAGAAGGGGAAAGACGTTGTCAGCCTGAAAAGTTACATCCATGTCAATTTCCTGCTTATTCAGGAGAAGGGGTAGTTTTGGTTTAGTTTAGTTTAATTTTCTGTCACGTGTATCTTGGTACAGTGAAAAGCTTTTAGACAATAGACAATAGGTGCAAGAGTAGGCCATTCGGCCCTTTGAGCCAGCACCGCCATTCACCGTGATCATGGCTGATCGTCCAGAATCAGTACCTTGAAAGCATCCAGAGAACTGGCCTCCACTGTCTTCTGAGGCAGAGAATTCCGCAGATTCACAACTCTCTGAGTGAAAAAGTTTTTCCTCATCTCCGTTCTAAATGGCCTACCCCTTATTCTTTTGTTGCGTGCTAACTAGTCAGTGGAAAGTTCATAAGTTCTTGGACAACCTTACTAATTAAAGACAGTAAGGTCATAATTTCTCCCCTGCAACATTTAGGCATTTTAACTTTTTGTCACGGACACTATTTCTAGATCACAAAATGGGAAGACTCGTAATCCACGGAGTTGGGTGCTCGGTGCAGCCAGGCAGGGCCTGACGTACCTGCTAACCTCGCAGTGAAAGCACTGACTCATCCGTTTACAAGATTGCCCGTGGAATGAAGGAACTGCATTTAGCAGCTAAACACAGCTCACTAATTAATGCATGCTTGTTGGAACCAGTACATTAGAATGCGTCTAATACTTTCTCCTAAACCATTCATGCTGCAAACTATTACTGCTTTCACTGTGTAATGAAACATTCTCTAGTGTCTGAACCAAGGCTTGAAAACACAGTGGACATGGATACACAAGAAACTGCAGATGCTGGAAGGTGTATGGATAGCCCAACTGGAGAAGGGAATATACAAGATGCTGGAGTAACTTAGCAGGTCAGGCAGCATCTCTGGAGAAAAGGAATAGGTGACGTTTCAGGTCGAGACCCTTCTTCAGAATGAGAGTTAGGGGGGGGAGGGAAACTTAAAAGGTTAAAAACATCTACGCTCCTTGTCTCACAGCTCTATGGTACTTGAAATTCTTGACCATTAATAATCTTTTAGGTTCTCGATGGCAGATGAAATCACCTTGGATACGTTTTTGTGATATTCACAAACTCTACCTTAATTTAGTGCGACTCCTGGTTCATTTCCCGATCCTCACTGCACCAGAGAACCGGTTCGATCCTGACCTCGGATGTTGTCTACATGGAGTTTGAATGAGCGGCACGGTGGCGCAGCAGTAGAGTTGCTGCCTTACAGCGAATGCAGCGCCTGAGACTCAGGTTCGATCCTGACTACGGGCGCCGTCTGTACGGAGTTTGTACGTTCTCCCCGTGACCTGCGTGGGTTTTCTCCGAGATCTCCGGTTTCCTCCCACACTCCAAAGACGTACAGGTATGTAGGTTAATTGTCTGGATAAAATGTAAAAATTGTCCCTAGTGTGTGTAGGATAGTGTTAATGTGCGGGGATCGCTGGGCGGCGCGGACTCGGTGGGCCGAAGGGCCTGTTTCCGCGCTGTATCTCTAAATCTAAAAAATCTAAAAAAATGTTCTCCCTGCGACCGTGTGGATTTCCTCCAGATTCTCCGGTTTCCACCAACATCCCAAAGTTTAGTTTAGTTTAGAGATACAGCGCGGAAACAGGCCCTTCGGCCCATCGAGTCTGCACCGACAAGCGATCCCCACACAGTAACACTATCCTACACACACTAGGGACAATTTACATTTACGCCAAGCCCATTAACCTACAAACCTCTACGTCTTTGGAGCGTGGGAAGAAACCGAAGATCTCGGAGAAAACCCGCGTGGCCACAGGGAGAACGTACAAAACTCCGTACAGACAGCACTCGTAGTCAATAGACAATAGGTGCAGGAGGAGGCCATTCGGCCCTTTGAGCCAGCACCGCCATTCAATGTGATCATGGCTGATCATTCTCAATCTCTCAATCAGTACCCCGTTCCTGCCTTCTCCCCATACCCCCTGACTCCGCTATCCTTAAGAGCTCTATCTAGGATCAAACCTGGATCTCTGGTGCCGCAAGGCATCAACTCTACAGCTGCGCCACCGTGACCGCCCAAGACATACAATTGTAAGTTAATTGGCTTCTGTAAATTGCCTCTAAATTGTAGGGAGTGGATGGAAAAGTGGGATAACATAGAACTAGTGTGAAGAGGTGATTGAAGCCTGCTTTCATACGACATGTCTTTAATTACACATTAAGTGGCGCATCCTCCAATGGGGGGGGAGTGCAAATTCTTATGAATCAGAAATTCTGCCCATGTGGATTTTCCTGCAATTTCTTTCAGATCATTTAGATCGGCCAATGCATAAAATAGGAGATACAGCACGAAAACCAGCCCTTCCGCTCACTCATTCTATGCCGAAAGTTAAGCATCCATTTTACTTCAGTCCTATTAAGTCCCATTCCATGCTGCTCAATTGAGGGTCTCCCACTCAACACTGCATGCTGGAGGCAATTTACAGTGGCCAATTAATCTAACAAGCTGCCATTTGTGGGATATGGGAGGAAGCATGGTCACAAAGACTGCATTCAAGGTTCACACAGACAGCGTTGGTGGTCAGGATTGAGCCATAGTCATAGAGTGATACTGTGTGGAAACAGGCCCTTTGGCCCAACTTGCCCACAACATGTCCCAGCTACACTCGTCCCACCTGCCTGCGCTTGGTCCATATCCCTCCAAACTTGTCCTAACCATGCACCTGTCTAACTGTTTCTTAAACGTTGGGATAGTCCCAGCCTCAACTACCTCCTCCGGCAGCTTGTTCCATGCACCCACCGCCCTCTGTGTGAAAAGCCTGGGTCACTGGAGGTACGAGGCATAAGAAGATAACTGCAGATGCTGGTAAAAATCGAAGGTATTTATTCACAAAATGCTGGAGTAACTCAGCAGGTCAGGCAGCATCTCGGGAGAGAAGGAATGGTTGACCTTTCTGTCATGGGCCTCCTCCAGTGCCATAGTGAGGCCCACCGGAAATTGGAGGAACAGCACCTCATATTTCGCTTGGGCAGCTTGCAGCCCAGTGGTATGAACATCGACTTCTCCAACTTTAGATAGTTCCTCTGTCCCTCCCGTCCCCTCCTCCTTCCCAGATCTCCCTCTATCTTCCTGTCTCCACCTATATCCTTCCTTTGTCCCGCCCCCCTGACATCAGTCTGAAGAAGGGTCTCGACCCGAAACGTCACCCATTCCTTCTCTCCCGAGATGCTGCCTGACCTGCTGAGTTACTCCAGCATTTTGTAAATAAATGCCTCGGAGGTACGAGGCAGCAGCTCGACCAGCTTCCATGTGAAATGTCACGCAAAGGGGGGTGGGAGTATGGAACAAGCTGCCAGAGGAGGTAGCTGAGCTCTGCACTCTTTAGACTTTAGAGATAACAGAAACAGACCATTAGCCCAGCGTGTCCACGCCGACCAGCGACCATCCCGCACACTGACACTATCCGACACGCTAGGGCCAATTTACAATTTATAGAAGCCAATTAACCTACAAACCTGCACGTCTTTGGCGTATGGGAGGAAACCGGAGCACGCGGAGAAAACACACGGGGTCACAGGGAGAACGCATAAACCCGTTACAGACAGCACCCGTTGTCAGGATTGAACCCGGATCGCTGGCGCTGTAAGGCAGCAACTCTACTGATGCGCCACTCTACTGCCTCCTATTTTAAGAGATTTTGAGAGACACCGAAACAATTCAATAATTTAAGTAATAATGCAGATCAGACACAATGTCAGTAACAACTTCCATTAATATGCCATCATTAACACTACAAAACAACCCAAGGAAATACAGAAAAGTATTAACGATTAACAAAAAATGACACCGGTCCCCTTCAGCAGATATATGTAGTCCATAGAGCTCAGAGGACCATCGGAACACAGCTACCAGCCTTGGAGGGCATCTACAACACACGGTGCCTCAGAAAAGCCACCAGCATCCACAAAGACTCCTCACACCCCTGCAACAGTCTGTTCGAACTTCGACCATCGGGCAGACGATACAAGGCCTTCTACGCCCGCACCTCCAGACTCAGGAACAGCTTCATCCCCAGGGCTATAGCTGCTATGAACCGGTCCTGCTGAGCCGGATGGTCACATCGCACAGTGATCCGGCACAGATCTACTTGCACTTTATTCTGTTTTAAAACTGTTCTAATTTGTTTCATTGGGTTGTTCAAATTAATACTGACTAGCTAATTAATTTATTGCATCGTATGGGACGCGCATTCCCAATCTCGTTGTACCCCTGTACAATGACAATAAAGATGTATTGCATTGTATTGTATTGTATTGTATTGTATTGTTAGCAAATGGCCAAAGTAATGATCAAAGAAGTGAAGAAATTCATCGGGGCAGAGAGTTTAAGGAGGGAACATTGGAGCCTGGTGTTTTGGCTGCTGATGACAGGTAATGGTGGAGCCATTCAATGTATAAATGCTAAAGAAGGTAGAATTAGGGACATCCAAATGCTAAGGCTTCTAATCCCTTTGGAGATGCAGAGAAAAAAAACGTGCACAAAATCATGAGAGGAATAGATCGGGTAGAACTATTGCCCAGAGTAAGGGAATCAAGAACCAGAGGACATAGGTTTAAGGTGAGAGTGGGGGGGGGGGACATAGGAAACTGAGGTGTAACTTTTTCCACACAAAGGGTGGTGGGTGTGTGGAACGAGCAGGTGGAGGAGGTAGTTGAGGCAGGTGCTATTTCAATGTTTAAGAAATATTTACACAGGTACATGGGTAGGGCAGGTTTAGAGGGATGTGGGCCAAATGCAGGCAAGGGGGACTAGTGTAGATGGGGCACGTTAGATGGTGTGGGTAAGTTGGGCTGAAAGGCCTGTTTCCACACTGTAAAACTCTGTGCCTCTATGACTATGGGGACATTCAAAAACAATGATAATCACTCTGAGGTTGTGGCAATGTTTCGTCAAATGTAGAGTTGCGGGAATCTTGAGCAAAAGCCAAAGTGCTGGAGGAACTCAACAGGTCAGGCAGCGTCTGTGAAGGGAATGAACAGAAGACATTTCAGGTCTTCAGGCTAAACTGAGCACAGTGGGCACCAATGTTTTAGCCCATCTTGTGTTATTGAGAGTAAAGGGAGACATTGATGAAGGTTTCAGCAGCAGGTGAGCTGAGAAAATGACAATGTTACGGAGGAGAAAGTGGGTGGTTCAGCAATAGATTGAAGGCTAAACGTTCAACTCTAGGATAAATATGGTGATCAGGCCTGGGATCAGCCTAGTTCGGTTCACAAATTCATACATTTTCGGCGCAGAATTAAGCCAATCGGCCCATCAAGTCTACTCCACCATGGCTAATCTTTCTTTCCCTCTCAAGCCCATTCTCCTGCCTTCGCCCCGTAACCACCCCTGTACTAATCAAGAATCTGTCAATCTCCGCCTTAAAACTATCCAATGACTTGGCCTCCACGGCCTTCTGTGGCAATGAATTCCACAGATTCACCATCCTCTGACTAAAGAAATTCCTCCTCATCATCTTTCTGGAGGTATGTCCTTTTATTCTGAGGCTATGGCCTCCAGTCCTAGACTCTCCCACTAGTGGCACATCCTCTCCACATCCACTCTATCAGCTTCAATTGCATGGCAGAGATTTGTCATCTGCGACTGGGTTCAAAAGATACCAGCGAGGAGGTAAATTTCGGAGGCATTTTAATGTTTCCAAATTGATTTACTTGTTAGGAATTCCTTTCGGCATTTAAAAATCAACAAGTGATGGGATTCGAGTCACGTATGGGATTGTCCTCAGAAAAGGACAGATAGAAACATAGAAACAAAGACATAGAAAGTGGGTGCAGGAGGAGGCCATTTGCCCAGCACCGCCATTCATTGTGATCATCCACAATCAGTAACCCGTGCCTGACTTTTCCCCATATCCCTTGATTTTGCTAGCCCCTAAAGATCTATCTAACTCTCTTTTAAATCCAAGCAGTGAATCGGCATCCACTGCCTTCTGTGGCAGAGAATTCAACAAATTCACAACTCTCTGGGTGAAAAAGTATTTTCTCATCTCAGTTTTAAATGGCCTCCCCTTTATTCTTAGACTGTGGCTCCTGGTTCTGGACTCCCCCAACATTGGGAACATTATTCCTGCGTCTAGCTTGTCGAGTCCTTTTATAATTTCATACCATAATGTCAACATATGGGCAGCACAGTGGCACAGCGGTAGAGTTGCTGCCTTACAGCCCCAGAGATCCGGTTTCGATCCTGACTACGGGAGCTGTCTGTACGGAGTTTGTACTTTCTCCCAGTGACCGTGTCGGTTTTCACCGGGTGCTCTGGTCTCCTCCCACATCCCAAAGACCTGCAGATTTATAGGTTTAATAGGCTTCTGTAAAATGTCCCTGGCGGGGTGCAGGATGGAACTGGGTGATCGCTGGTCATCGCGACTTCCACGCTGAACCACTAATTTAAAGAAACTCAGAATTTAGAAGTAAACCAAAATACTGAAATTGTTTGAGGAAGTCAATATCTGAGGTGTCCTAATGTTCATTCCCAAACTGATTTGCTTGTTCCTGTAGCATTTAAAAATCAACCCGTAATTGAACTGGATTCACATGTAGGACAGACCAGATTAGGACAGATGTTACCATAATCTATGTGATAATAAACAGTTTCATGATTATTATTATTATTACTAAGACTAGCTTTTTAATTTCAGATTTAATTTATTTTAATTTCAATTCCCCAGCTGCTATGCTGGCCAGTTGGATGATTCTCCGTAAAACAGGAGCACACATTTTAATCAGCAATTCAATCTTTTAGACAATAGACAATAGACAATGGGTGCAGGAGGAGGCCATTCGGCCCTTCAAGCCAGCACCACCATTCAATGTGATCATGGCTGATCATTCTCAATCAGTACCCTGTTCCTGCCTTCTCCCCATACCTCCTGACTCCGCTATCCTTAAGAGCTCTATCTAGCTCTCTCTTGAAAGCATTCAGAGAACTGGCCTCCACTGCTTTCTGACGCAGAGAATTCCACAGATTTACAACTCTCTGACTGAAAAAGTTTTTCCTCATCTCTGTTCTAAATGTCCTACCCCTTATTCTTAAACTGTGGCCCCTGGTTCTGGACTCTCCCAACATTGGGAACATGTTTCCTGCCTCTAACGTGTCCAACCCCTTAATAATCTTATATGTTTCAATAAGATCCCCTCTTATCCTTCTAAATTCCAGTGTATACAAGCCTAGTCGCTCCAGTCTTTCAACATACGACAGTCCCGCCATTCTGGGAATTAACCTACGCTGCAAGCCGTCAATAGCAAGAATTTCCTTCCTCAAATTTGGAGACCAAAACTGCACACAGTACTCCAGCTGCGGTCTCACTAGGGCCCTGTACAACTGCAGAAGGACCTCTTTGCTCCTATATTCAACTCCTCTTGTTACGAAGGCCAACATTCCATTGGCTTTCTTCACTGCCTGCTGTACCTGCATGCTTCCTTTCAGTGACTGATGCACTAGGACACCCAGATAACCTCACACTTATCCACATTAAACTGCATCTGCCAGGCATCTGCCCACTCACACAGACTGTACAAGTCACCCTGCAATCTCATAGCATCTTCCTCACAGCTCACACTGCCACCCAGCTTTGTGTCATCTGCAAATTTGCTAATGTTACTTTTAAGCCCTTCATCCAATGTATATTGTAAATAGCTGCGGTCCCAGCACCGAGCCTTGCGGTACCCCACTAGTCACTGCCTGCCATTTATCCCCACTCTTTGCTTTCTGTCTGCCAACCAATTTTCTATCCATGTCAGTACCCTTTTAATCAGTTATAGAGGATACCAAATCTTTGCCATATACTAAATTGCAAACTAAAGTCACAAAATTCCAATGCCCGCAAAAAAATATATATTTTAGAATCTTCATTGATTTTTACCCCTTGCTGTTGAAAGGTTTCTGGTTAAATAATCGAACTAGCTCGTTTGATTTTCTCTTGTGAAATTTCTCTTGTGAAATTTCTATTTGAGGGCAAGGTCCACAGGATCCCAATGGAACGTACAGAAATAGAATTTTCCATCCCTTTCTGTGGCTGCTGAAAGGCACTGCACCCGGCTAAACATGTTTATAATGCTCTTGACAGTGACAGGCCGATCAGCACATGTGCTGGGGAACTCACCGGGTCAAGCAGCATCCCTGGAGGAGGATAGACAATAAACAATAGGTGCAGGAGTAGGCCATTCGGCCCTACGAGCCAGCACCGCCATTGAACGTGACCATGGCTGATCATTCACAATCTGTACCCCGTTCCTGCCTTCTCCCCATCTCCCCATAGATGATGTCCCCCTGGGATGCTGCCTGGACATCCATGTCATAAGGCCATAAGATCATGTGATAGGAGCAGAATTAGGCCATTTGGCCCATCAAGTCTACTCCGCCATTCAATCATGGCAGATCTAATTGTCGCTCCTAACCCCATTCTCCTGCCTTCTCCCTCTGCAGTTCCTTCTTACACACTATTATGCCCATCCCCATGCACTGTCTGAAGAAGGGTCTCGACCTGAAGTGTCATCAATTCCTTTTCTCCAGAGATACTGCCTGACCAGCTGAGTTACTCCAACTTTATGTGTCTATCCCATCCAGTGCAACTTTGACAACTAAGTTCCTTCCAAAATATAAATACATCGCATTCACTAGTTCCCTCAAGAATGGCAGCTGATCACTTAAGCTCTTACTTTCCCTTTAACAAATTCAGGCTGGTTCTGCTAAGTTATTTTCTAAGTATTCTGTTGTTGCAACCTTTATTCCGAATTCCTGCATTTCCTTTACAGTTGACATTAGGTTATATGTCCTATATATCGGTGAGACCAAGTGCAGGCTTGGCGATCATTTAGCTGAACACCTTCGCTCAGTCCACCTAGGATCTCCTGGTTGCTAAACACTTTGACCCACCCCCCTCCCATTCCCACACAGACCTTTCTGTCCTGGGCCTCCTCCATTGTCAATGTGAGGCCCAATTGGAGGAAGAGCACCTAATTTTTCGCTTGGGCAGCTTACAACCTAGCAGTATGAATATTGACCTATCTAACCTCAAGTAACCCTTGCTTTCCCTCTCTCTCCATCCCTCCCCGATCCTAGTTCTATGACTAGTTTCACTGTCCTCCTGATTAAATTTCACTGATTGTAGGCCTCGTTGTCACCTTCCCCTCAGCTAATTCTCTGCCTCAGAAGGCAGTGGAGGCTAATTCTCTGGATGCTTTCAAGAGAGAATTAGATTGAGCTCTTAATGATAGCGGAGTCAGGGGTATGGGGAGAGGGCAGGAACGGGGTACTGATTGTGGATGATCAGCCATGATCACATTGAATGGCGGTGCTGGCTCGAAGGGCCGAATGGCCTCCTCCTGCACCTATTGTCTATTGTCTAACAATGATCCATTCTCCATTTTCCTTGATCTTTCATCCCCTTTGATCTCTCGTTATCACACCTTGCCCTTCCTTATCTCTTTGTCACCCTCTCCCGACTCTCAGTCTGAAGATGGGTCTCGACCCGAAACGTCACCCATTCCTTCTCTCCAGAGATGCTGCCCATCCCGCTGAGTTACTCCAGCATTTTGTGTCTATATTAGGTTAGCACATCAGCAGCTCCCTAGATTGCTCCTCCCTTAAATAACAGTTATTTTTGCTAACCTCTGATGTGCAGGAGCCAGTCCAAAATCAATAGAAGTCTGAACATTGATGACAATGCAAGCACTGTCTCGACTGCCACTCTGACTCTACGACTCGATTGGCACCTTTTCATCCTTGGGGATTCAATAGTCATATTGAACTAGTGTCCAGTGCTTCTTCAGAGCTTTACAAAAGAAAACTTACTGGATGGATATTCATATCAACCGAGCACAATAATTTCATCACCTTGTTTACCTTAACAACATTATTCCATTTTAAAATGGCCGATGCAAAACGTCACATATTTTCTCAATCAAGATTAAAGGGTTAGTGGGAAATTTATTTAGTTAGGGTCAATGATTATGATGCCAATAATAATTTACAACTTCAGAGAAAAACAATTAATTAGTCAATTTTAATGCAATACGTCTTATTGCAAAAAGCTCCCGACTTTTATGGTGTTTGCTGCACAATTGGCACCGAATATGACAGATAAGGTTTCAACTACTTACAATTAATTTACAGTACTTTGCCAATTGCTTCATGTATTACTGTTGCTCAATATCTATTAAAGTGAGGGCAACTCTTCACATGTTCTACATTACGTTCTGCAGACTCTTATTATTCAATTTATCGGTTATAATTTCTAAACATTTGGTTCACATGAGTACTTCAATCACATTAGCACAATGCCAATTGTTTTCTTTTGCTTTGTCTGATCATTGTGTTGAAATGACCATTGAAACAGTTCGTAATGGGATAAAGCCCAAATCTCACTCGCCTCGGGTCTATTATAGGTCATACGAAGCGCTAAATAATATTCCACATTATTTAATGGAGAGACAAGAAGTGGCAGAAGCCTGCAAAATGGAGCAAGAAAAGATGCTGGAGGAACTCAGTGGGTCATAGAAACATAGACAATAGGTGCATCCAGTGAATTGGCCTCCACTGCCTTCTGAGGCAGAGAATACCACAGATTCACAACTCTCTGGGTGAAAAAGTTTTTCCTCATCTCAGTCCTAAATGGCCAACCCCTTATTCTTAAACTGTGACTCCTGGTTCTGGATTCCCCCAACATGGGAACATTTTGCCTTTATAATCCCTTCAGAAGTTTCTATAAGATCCACCTCTCATCCTTCTAAATTCCAGTGAATACAAGCCCAGTCGACCCATTCTTTCATCATATGTCAGTCCCGCCGTCCCGGGAATTAACCTGGTGAATAAACTGGTCAGGCAGCATCTATGGAGGCGGAATCGGTCATCCTTCCCTCCTTGCCTGACGGGCCGAGTTCCCCCAGCAGATTGTTTCTTGCTGCGTGTTATTTAAAAGTCTTCAAAACTTTTACTGCATCTGTGTGTCAATATAACTGCAATTACAGTGTTGAACTGTCATCAATTATAGATAGACACAAAATGCTGGAGTAACTCAGCGGGACAGGCAGCATCTCTGGAGAGAAGTAGTGGGGGACGTTTCGGGTCGAGACCCTTCTTCAGACAGAAGGCCCTTCTTCAGACTTCTGAAGGGGGGTCTCGACCCGAAACGTCACCCGTTCCTTCTCTCCGTGGATGCTGCCTGTCCCGCTGAGTTACTCCAGCATTTTGTGTCTATCTTCGATTTAAACCAGCAATAGTCACACCTTCCAACACACCTTGTCATCAATTATGCATTGACTTGCTTTTGCATACACCACCAATACAGCAAGTTCAGATAAAATAGTCAATTTTAATGCATTTCCGCATATTGCAAAAAGCTCTCGACTTTTATTGTGTTTACTGCACTGACTATTGGCATCAAATATGCCAGATAAAGCCTCGCAATTCATTGCCTTTTTCAAATTGAGGTACCAGCATTTATTTTACAAGAACAGCACTAATATGTGGCAAAGTGGAGAACTCCCACACAACAGCATCGACAAAATGGCTTCACTTAATGTACAAAGAACTGGAGATGCTGGTTAATACACAAAAGGAGTCAAAGTGCTAGAGTAACTCACCAGATCATCAGCATCCCTGGAGAACATGGATAGGCGAGGTCTTAGTTTTGTTCAGTTTAGAGATACAGCGTGGAAACAGGCCCTTCGGCCCACCGAGTTCGCACCGACCAGCGATCCCCGCACATTAACTCAAGCCTACGCACACTAGGGACAAATTTACATTTATACCAAGCCAATTAACCGACAACCCTGTACATCTTTGGAGTGTGGGAGGAAAACGAAGCTCTCGGAGAAAACCCACACAGGTCACGGGGAGAACTTACAAACTCCACACAGACAGCACCCGCAGTCGGGATCGAACCCGGGTCTGGCGCTGTGAGGCAGTAACCCTACTGCTGCACCTCAACAAGAACAGTACTAGCGTGTGGCAGAGGAGAAACCCCACAATGGTTTCAATTAATGTAGAAACAAAGAACTGCAGATGCTTGTTAATACACAAAAAGACACAAAGTCCTGGAGTAACACTGGGCCTCACAGCATCCCTGGAGAACATGGATAGGTGAGGTCATCTAACCATCTTCTCCAGGGATACTGCCTGACTCACTGTGTTACTCCAGCACTTGTGTTCTTTTGTGGCTTCACTTCATGAACTAATTAAGTGAAATTAGGAAAATAACTGCTGATGCTGATACCAGAGATCCCGGAGAAAACCAACACAGGTCACGAGGAAAACGTACAAACTCCAAACAGACAGCATCCATAATCAGGATCGAACCCAGGTGTCTGGCGCTGTAAGGCAGCAACTTTATTGTTGCATCACTGTGCCGCCCTAAAATGGGGCCCAGATTAGGTTTTTGGTCAGCATGGATGAGTTGGGCCGAAGAGCCTGTTTCCTTGCTGTACCCCTCTGTCTAAGATCGGACTATGGACGCACAGTGCTGGAGTAACTCAGCGAGGCAGGCAGCATCTCTTGTGTTTTGTTCAAGATTCCAGTATTTCCAGTTCCTTGTTCCTCCATTCCCAATTTATCCATGAGATGCCAGGACCTGAAAATAATATCCACCCATTTGAACAACTAATGGGCAGCACGGTGGAGCAGAAGGTAGAGTTGCTGTCTTTCAGCGCCAGAGTGCCGGGTTACATCCTGACCCTGGGTGATCTTTGGCTTCCTCCCACATTCCAAAGGCGTATATAGGTTTGTAGGCTGATTGGCTTGGTATAAGTGTAAATTGTCCCTAGTGTGTGTTGGATAGTGTTAGTGTGCGGTGATCGCTGGTTGGCACAGACTCGGTGGGCCGGAGGGTCTCGACCCGAAACGTCACCCATTCCTTCTCTCCCGAGATGCTGCCTGACCTGCTGAGTTACTCCAGCATTTTGTGAATAAATCGATTTGTACCAGCATCTGCAGTTATTTTCTTAAACCAAGCCAATATACATTGGGTAGACAGACTTTAAAAAGCACAGATCACTTGATGCAGCTTTGTAGGTGTAACTTCGAACACACCATCCACTTTTGCTTTTCCAGATATTGTTTCAGCTGAGTCAGATGATCAGTTTACATCTCCGTCTAGGCTTTCAATGTCAAACCAAGTCTCTGGACGGCTTCCGGTATTCAGTGAGGCAGTCAAAACTGCATCAAGTTTCAACAGATCGGCATCACTGAGTGTAATACAAAACAATCTGCTCTTTGCAGGCTTTCATCTGTCTTTAAATAATTTTAATTATACAAACACCTTTTCAATGTACTTCAGCGCACGTGACAATAAACTAAATTTGTTCTATGTACCTTTTCATATCTCTTGGTTCCCTCTCCCCCGACTCTCAGTCTGAAGAAGGGTCTCGAACCGAAACTTCGCCTATTCCTTTTCTCCAGAGATGCTGCCTGACCCGCTGGGTTACTCCAGCATTTTGTGATACCTTCGATTTGTACCAGCATCTGCAGTTATTTTCCTGCACTGAGTTACTCCTGCTTTTTGTGCCTATCTTTGGTGTAAACCACCATCTGCAGTTCCTTCCTACACAAATCTTCTCTTTTATGCGGGCGTATCCAAATGGGACAATTAGAAAAAATAAAAAATAGAACTCTGACAGATTTCAGCACACGGAACAGTTAACAAAGAGCATAGATAGAGTAGAGTGAGAACCTTTATCCCAGGCGTTTAAATTAGACATGCAGAGCAAGTTTAGTTTTTACACCAGGGGAATGGTGGTTGCCTGGAATCCATTGCCAGGAGCGGCACGGTGGCGCAGTGGTAGAGTTGCTGCCTTACTGCGAATGCAGCGCCGGAGACTCAGGTTCGATCCCGACTACGGGTGCTGTCTGTACGGAGTTTGTACGTTCTCCCCGTGACCGCGTGGGTTTTCTCCGAGGTCTTCGGTTTCCTCCCACACTCCAAAGACATACAGGTTTGTAGGTTAATTGGCTCCGTGTATGTGTAAAACATTGTCCCTGGTACGTGTAGGATAGTGTTAATGTGCACGGATCGCTGGTTGGCGCGGACCCGGACGCGGTGGGCCGAAGGGCCTGTTTTTGCGCTGTATCTCTAAACTAAACTAAATGCAATAATGTTTAAAAGACTTTTGGATAGGGACATGGATATGGTGTGAATGGGAGAGGGGTGTGGATCAGGTACAGGCAGATGGGATTGGTTTATCTTACTATCATGCCCAGCATAGATGTTGTGGGCCGAAGGGCCCGTTCCTGTGCTGTACGTTTCTGTGTTCTAGCAATTTTCAGCAAGATTCAATAGGAAATGACAGAGCCCACCAAATTGACTTTCTGAAGAAGGGTCTCGACCCGAAACATCACCCATTCCTTTTCTCCAGAGATGCTGCCCGTCCCGCTGAGTTACTCCAACTTTTTGTGTCTATCTTTGGTTTAAACCAGCATCTGCAGTTCCTTCTTACACAAATTGACTTTCAATATGATTTAAGTTGTGTACAGGAAGGAACTGTAAATGGTGTCTACTATATCTCTTTCCACAGATGCTGCCTGACCTGCTGAGTTTTTCCAACCATTTTGTGTTTTTAAAGCAGCAACAAACATGCACTTAAGATTTTGGTTCGGGTCACTAGAACTTAGTTTTAGTTTAAGGTGAGGAGGAAAAGATTTTCACGCAAAGGGTGGTGGGTGTATGGAGCGAGCTGCCGGAGGAAGTAGCTGAGGGAGGTACTATTGCAACGTTTAAGAAACCTTTAGACAGGTATTTATTCAAATAATTTATTCGAATAAACACCTTCGATTTGTACCAGCATCTGCAGTTATTTTCTTATACTTTAGACAGGTACATGGATAGGACTGGTTTGGAGGGATATGGACCAAACGCAGGCAGGTGGGACTAGTGTAGATGGGACACGTTGGGCTGAAGGGCCTAATTCCACGCTATGGCTCATGTACTCAATCAGGAGCAAAGGCAACCAACAGTTAAAAGCTACAACACCAAGTACCACCCATGTCTTCAATACTATTTATAACCCAACTACCTAAGTATTGAATTTCAAAACCAAACAAGGGCAATGGGTTCTGGAAATAAACAATAGGACAAGAGAGGTTATGATCCAAATAAAGAAATACTGATGCCTGGCTGCCTGTTATAAAATCTGAATAAGAAAATGAAATCGTCCCAAGGGCAAAAATCATATCAATTTCTCACGTGGAAGGGAAAAAAAATCCAGATTCTCCGAGTTCATTCACAAATAAAAACGTGGAGCACAGAAGTGTGCTAAATGCAGTCAGTTACGACCGTGTTTCATCAGTTCAGTTAGTTATAGAGATACAATGTGGAAATAAGCTATTCGGCCCACTGAGCCTGCGTCGACCAGCAATCACCCATACACTGGTGATAAGACACACAACAGCTGGAGTAACTCAGCGGGTCAAACAGCATCTCTGGAGAAAAGGAATGGGTGACGTTTCGGGTCTCAACCCAAAACATCGCCCATTCTTTTTCTCCAGAGATGCTGTCTGACCCGCTGAATTACTCCAGCATTTTGTGCTTATCTTTGGTTTAATTCAGCATCTGCAGTTCCTTCCTACACACCCCGTACACTGGTTCTATGTTATTCCAGTTTTACATCCTACACACGAGGGGCAAAATGCAGACGCTAATTCACCTACAATCCAGCACGTCTTTGGAACGTGGGAGTAAACTGGAGCGCCCAGGGAAAACGCACGTGGTCACAGGGAAAATAGACAAACTCCACACAGACAGCACCCGTGGTCAGGATTGAACCTGGGCCCCTGGCGTTGTAAGGCAATAACTCTACTGCTGCACCACTTATCCAGAATTTTCCATGGTGCTAAACCACCCTCTTTGGAGGGTTGGGAGTGTGCAAGGCCGAACTGCTGGAGACATTAGTACTACCAGTGATAGGTTTTCAGAATTCTGGTTAAGTATTAAACTGTGTGAGCATAGTTGTACCACCGGGGTGACACGGTGACGCGGCGGTAGAGTTGCTGCCTCACAGCGCCAGAGACCCGGGCTTGATCCTGACTAAATGTACGGAGTTTGTACGTTCTCCACGTGACCACATGGGTTTTCTCCGAGATCTCCGGTGTCCTCTCAAATCCCAAAGACGTACAGGCATTCCTTCTCCCCAGAGAGGCTGCCTGTCCCGCTGAGTTGCTCCAGCATCTTGTGCCTACCTTCGATTTAAACTAGCATCTGCAGTTCTTTCCTACAGGTTTGTAAGTTAATTTAGATTTGTTTTAAATTTAGATTTAGAGATACCGCGCGGAAACAGGCCCTTTGGCCCACCGAGTCCGCGCCGCCCAGCGATCCCCACACATTAACACTACATTAACACTATCCTACACACACTAGGGACAATTCTTTTTTACATTTACCCAGTCAATTAACCTACAAACCTGCACGTCTTTAGAGTGTGGGAGGAAACCGAAGATCTCAGAGAAAACCCACGCAGGTCACGGGGAGAACGTACAAACTCCGTACAGACGGCTCCCGTAGTCAGGATCGAACCTGAGTCTCCGGCGCTGTAAGGCAGCAACTCTACCGCTGCGCCACCGTGCCGTTAATTGGCTTGGTATAAATGTTAAATTGTCCCCAGTGTGTGTAGGGTGGTGTTTGTATGTGGGGATTGCTGGTCGGTGTGGACTCGGTGGGCCGAATGGCCTGTTTCCACACTGTATCTCTAAACTTAACTAAACCAGAAAAAAAAAAAAAAAAGAATCAGTGTGATTTGTGGAAAACCCTCATTCTTAATACTTCTCAAAGCTGCCCCTCCTCTTCTCAAGAAAAAACACACTTCCTCAGGCTATCTTAAAGTGTTAAGAAGCTAATAAATTACTGTCTTGTCCACACTTGTATTGAAAACAACCATGATGCGTTGCAGATTTTTCAGTCCGTGTAAATCATGAAAAGGAAATTCTTACCAGATCAGTCATTGTCCTGATAAATAAATGCCTTATTCAGGAAATGGATCATAGAATATATAATATAGAAAAATACAGCGTAGGAATGGGCCCTTCAGCCCACAATGATTATGCCAAGCTAGAGCTGATCTCATCTGTCTGTACATGATCTAAATCCCTCTGTTGCGTTCTCTTCCATGTGCCTATCTAAAAGCCTCTTAAATGCCACCATCGTATCTGCCTCCACCACCACCTCTGGCAATGCGTTCCATGCCCCCACCACCCTCTGTGTGGAAAAACATTTTGGATTGGACTTGGCCCTCTCACCTTCTAGCTACGCCCTTTAGTGTTGGACATTTCCACCCTGGGAAAAATATTCTGACTGTCTACCGCATCTATGCCTCTCATAATTTTATATACTATCGAGTCCCCTCTCAACCTCTGACGTTCCAGAGAAGAAAATTGCTATCGAGGGAGTGCAGCGTAGATTCACCAGGTTAGTTCCTGGTATGGCGGGACTGACATACGATGAAAGAATGGGTCGACTGGGCTTGTACTCACCAGAATTTAGAAGGATGAGAGGGGATCGTATCGAAACATATAAAGTTCTTAAGGGAAAAATGTTGAGGGAGTCCAGAACCAGGGGTCGCGGTTTAAGAATAAGGGGTGGGCCATTTAGGACTGAGATGAGGAAAAACTTTTTCACCCAGAGTTATAAATCTGTGGAATTCTCTGGCACAGAAGCCAATTCACTGGATGTTTTCAAGTGAGAGTTATATTTAGCTCTTCGGGCTAAAGGGATTAAAAAGGATATGGGAAAAAGCAGGAACAGAGAACTGATTTTGGATGATCAGCCATGGTCATATTGAATGGCGGTGCTGTCTCGAAGGGCCGAATGCCTACTCCTGCACCTATTTTCTGTTTCTGTTTCCAAAATCCAAGTTTAACCAACCGCCTCCTGTAGCTGAAACCTTCTTATCCAGGCAGCATTCTAGTAAACACCCTCTACACCCGCTCCAAAGCTTCCACATCCTTCCTGCGATGGAGTGCCTAGAACTGCACATAGTACTCCAAATGAGACCTAACCAAAGACCTACAGAGCTGCATCATGACTTCCAAACTCTTATATTCAATGCCTCTAGCAATAAAGGCAAGCTACCACATGCCTTCTTTACCATGATAAGAACTTGAAAGAAATAAAAAAAGAAAGATTTAAAGAAATCAGTACAAGTGGTCTGAAGGGCCTGTTCTTGTAATGTACTATTTTATGAAACATTATTTGGTTTCAAACAGGAGTTCTGGAAATACACCCAAAAAGCTGGAGTAACTCAGCGACACAGACGAAGGAATAGGTGACGTTTCAGGCCGAGACCCTTCTTCAGACTGATGTCAGGGGAGTGGGCGGGACAGCGATGGAATGTAGTCGGAGACAGTAAGGCTGTTGGGAGAACTGGGAAGGGGGAGGGGATGGAGAGGGAAGGAAAGCAAGGGCTATTTGAAGTTAGAGAAATCAATGTTCATACCGCTGGGGTGTAAGCTACCCAAGCGAAATATGAGGTGTCGTTCCTCCATTCAATCATGGTATTCGATCTATTTTTCCCTCGCAACCCCATTCTCCTGCCTTCTCCCCGTAACCTTTGACGCCTTTACCAATCAAGAACTTATCCATCTCCTCTTTACAAATACTCAATGATTTGGCCTTCACCTCCATCTGCGGCAATGAATTCCACAGATTTGCCACCCTCTGGCTAAAGAAATTCCTCCGTGAGAATATCTATTTCCAAAGCCTTTTGAAATCGCCCAAATCATACTGCCTCTGTCCTAACTTGCATTCATTCCAAGTGTCAGCTGAACTAATTAATCCAAGTTAAGATGAATATAGATTTTAACAAGTCAGCAATCAACTCCATTCTGCAAACTCCTGTACACATTTTTATTTCTCCAAATTAAGCTGTTTGAGGCTCTCTGACTTTAATGTATCGCAACTTGTGATGGAACTTTTGAGCATCAAGGTCGTAGAAAACCACAATTCTATTGACAGCCACCACAGCCTTCTGTGGTAATGAATTCCACAGATTCACCACCCTCAGACTAAAGAAATTCCTCCTCATCTCCTTTCTAAAGGTATGTCCTTTTATTCTGAGGCTGTGCTCTCTGGTCTGAGACTCTCCCACTAGTGGAAGCATCCTCTCCACATCCACTCTATCCAGGCCTTTCACTATCACGTTTCATCCTTCTAAACTCCAGCGCGTACAGGCCCAGTGCTGTCAAACGCTCATCATATGTTAACCTGGTCATTCTCGTAAACCATCCTTCTAAAATGGCAAATTCCTACCCCAAACCTAGCCTGACAAAGGGCGGCACGGTGACGCAGCGGTAGAGTTGCTGCCTCACAGCGTCAGAGACCCGGGTTCGATCCTGACTACGGGTGCTGTCTGTATGGAGTTTGTACGTTCTCCCCGTAACCGCACGGGTTGTCTCCGGTTGCTCTGGTTTCCTCCCACACTCCAAAAACGTACAGGTTTGTAGGTTAATTGGCTTGATATAAATGTAAAATTGTTCCTAGTGTGTATAGGATTGTGTTAGTGTGTGGGGACGCTGGGTGTAGGATAGCGTTGCTGTTTCTACTTTGTATCTCCTATCTGAATTCCTTTTGCCTTCAAGTATTCTTAAAACCTCTGTTTGACCAAGCCTTTAACCTAGTGCCAGGATAGATGGGTGATCAAATTTTATCTATTAATGCACACATGGAATGCCTGGGAATATTTTTATCATGACAAAGGTATTTGATAAATACATGTTTTAAAGTGTGCAGTGTCTGGAAGGGCAGATGGCATGCGTCATGTTAGGGCGGCACGGTGGCACGGCGGTAGAGTTGCTGCCTTACAGTGCTTGCATCACGGAGAACCGGGTTCGATCCCGACTACGGGTGCTGTCTGTACGGAGCTTGTACGTTCTCCCAGTGACCTGCGTGGGTTTTCTCCGAGATCTTCGGTTTCCTCCCACACGCCAAAGATGTACAGGTATGTAGGTTAATTGGCTTGGCATAAATGTAAATTATCCCTAGTGTGTGTAGGATAGTGTTAATGTGCGGGATCACTGGTCGGTGCGGACTTGGTGGGCAGAAGGGTCTATTTCCGTGTGTATCCAAATTCTAAACTAAATTTGGCAGGTGAGAGTTAGGGTGGGGATGCAAGTTAAGTACTCATGTAAAATGGAAAGATATGGAGGTAGAACAGGCTCAAATCAGCTTCATAATTTTGCTTGGGCAGTTTACTGAATGACAGAGTAGACTTGATGGGCCGAATGGCCTAATTCTGCTCCTATTACTCATAGACAATAGACAATAGGTGCAGGAGGAGGCCATTCGGCCCTTTGAGCCAGCACCGCCATTCAATGTGATCATAGCTGATCATTCTCAATCAGTACCCCGTTCCTGCCTTCTCCCCATACCCCCTGACTCCGCTATCCTTAAGAGCTCTATCTAGTTCTCTCTTGAATGCATTCAGAGAATTGGCCTCCACTGCCTTCATATATGTTTCGATAAGATCCCCTCTCATCCTTCTAAATTCCAGTGTAGACAAGCCTAGTCGCTCCAGTCTTTCAACATATGACAGTCCCGCCATTCCGGGAATTAACCTAGTAAACCTACGCTGCACGCCCTCAATAGCAAGAATATCCTTCTTCAAATTTGGAGACCAAAACTGCACACAGTACTCCAGGTGCGGTCTCACTAGGACACTGTACAACTGCAGAAGGACCTCTTTGCTCCTGTACTCAACTCCTCTTGTTATGAAGGCCAACATTCCATTGGCTCTCTTCACTGCCTGCTGTACCTGCCTAGCTGTACGGCGTTTGTATGTTCTCCCCGTGACCGCGTGGGTTTTCTCCAGGTGCTCCGGTTCCCTCCCACACTCCAAAGACGTACAGGTTTAAAGGTTAATTGGCTTGGTATAAATGTAAATTATCCCTAGTGTGTGTAGGATAGTGTTAATGTGCGGGGATCACTGGTCGGTGCAGACTCGGTGGGCCGAAGGGCCTTTTTTTCCACGCTGTATCTCTAAACTAAACTAAACTGCACCTGCCAATGCATTGTTGCAGTTTCTAACAACACTAAGCAGAAATAGTTGAAGTTGATTTTTTGTGCTAAGTCTTGACCTCAGTCAGAGTTTTGATTGGGCTCTCGTTCGGCAGCTCGATTAAAAACAAATTATTTTCAGGAAAGTAAGTCATTCGTATCTCGTTTTCATTTCATTAATTTCTCGTCTCGATTTTCTTTGTTTTACTTTTGCACGACCTCTATCATGATTGCATTTTACTCCTTGCTTCAAGATTGAATCATAACGGCTGGGATTGCAAAGTTAGTAGTTATGCTGTGCTTGTGGAATGTTGTGAAGGCATGAGAATTGCAGTGTAAATACAAGCAGTCGTTCCATTGTTTACATTATTCTTCTGCCAACGCTTTTAGTTTAGTTTAGTTTAGAGATTCAGCGCGGAAACAGGACCTTCGGCCCACCGAGTCCACACCAACCAGCGATACCCGCACACGCACTGGGGACAATTTACAAACCTGTACGTCTTTGAAGTGTGGGAGGAAACCGGAGCTCCCGGAAAAATCCCTTGCAGGTCACGGGGAGAACGTACAAACTCCACACAGACAGCACCCGTAGTTAGGATCAATCCCGGGTCTCTGGCAGTGTAAGGCAGCAACTCTACCGCTGCCGCTTGTACCAACATTGAAGACTTGAGCTTTTAATTTGGTGTACAATTAATTCAATGGGAGGCACGGCGGCGCAGCGGTAGAGTTGCTGTCTTAAAGCGCTTGCAGCACCGGAGAGCTGGGTTCGATCCCGACTACAGGTGCTGTCTGAACGGAGTTTGTACATTCTCCCCGTGACCACGTGGGTTTTCTCCGTGATCTTCAGTTTCCTCCCACACTCCAAAGACGTACAGGTATGTAGGTTAATTGGCTTGGTGTATGTGTGAATTGTCCCTAGTTGTGTACATTCTCCCTGTGACCTCATGGGTTTTCTCCGTGAACTTCAGTTCCTCCCACACTCCAAAGACGTACAGGTATGTAGGTTAATTGGCTTGGTGTATGTGTGAATTGTCCCTAGCTGTGTGTAGTGTTAATGTGCGGGGATCGCTGGTCGGTGCGGTCTCGATGGGCCGAAGGGCCTGTTATCACTAAACTAAACAAAGTAGTACCTGCCCCATTGTTTGTAGAAGAACTCTGTGTTGATAGTGTGACTTTGATGGTTTACACTATAAGCACAGTTGCTGGTAAGGTTGCATGACATTCAATATCACAGCAGATTGTGCATTCATCATGAGTGTGTATTTGCACTGTTGATCTACTTTTGTCTTTCAATATTTAAAGGCTTTATGTCAGGTAGCAAGCAGATCGGTTACATTTAACTTCTTACCAACTTAGATGCATGGCCACCAAATCTTTGTTAAAAATACTATTTGTTTTCTCTCACTTTCTCGCCCTGACCTTATCTTGAACTGAGTATGTTGGGCAGATGGCCACTATGTCATGGGAACGGCGCAAAGTGAGAGCTTGTTCTCGAGGACACAAAGTGACATAGAAAAATTACTCCGTGTAACAGGAGTCTAAGATGTTACTTTCCTAGCTGTCCTTGAATACCTTTTAATGTATTATGAAATGAACAGGAGAAAAAACATTGGCTTTAGACTTTATACTTCAGAGATACAGTGTGGAAACAGGGACTTCGGTCCACCGAGTCCAGGCCGACCAGTGAACACTCCTGTACACTAACACTATCCTCCACACACTGGGGACAATTTTACAAATTTTACTGTGGCCAATTAACCTACAAACCTGTAGATCTTTGGAGTGTGGGAGGAAGCTGGAGAATCCGGAGAAAACCCACGTGGTCACAGGGAGAACGTACAAAGTTCGTGCAGACAGCAACCGTGGTCAGGATCGAGGCCGGTTCTCTGGCGCTGTAAGGCAGCAACTCTCCTGCTATGCTGCTTGTACCAACAATGAATTTATTTTTGTGTACAATTAATTCCAATGTCGTACCTGAACCTTTGTTCGTACAAAACCTCCGTGTTGATAGTATGACTTTGATGGTTTACACTGTAAGCACAGTTTTTTCATCGATGGTTAGATGATCCTGGTGTTTGAAGTCATTTATTTTACAGGAAGCAGAAGCTAAAGAAAGTTTTAGCAATGAGGGACAGACACACAATGCTGAAGTAACTCAGTCAGCATCTCTGGATAGAAGGAATGGGTGACGATTGGGTCAAGACCCTTCCTCAGACTGATGTCAGGGGAGGAGGCGGGACAAAGATAGGATGTAGTAGGAGACAGGAAGACTAGTGGGAGAACAAGGAGGGGGGAGAGGATAGAGAGGGAAAGCAGGGACTATCTGAAGTTAGAGAAGTCAATGTTCATACCGCTGGGGTATAAACTACCCAAGTGAAATATGAGGTGCTGCTCCTCCAATTTGCGCTGGGCCTCACTCTGACAATGGAGGAGGCCTAGGACATAAAGGTCAGAATGGGAGGGGGAGTTGAAGTACTGAGCCACCGGGAGACCATGTTGGTTAAGGCGGACTGAGCGGAGGTGTTGAGCGAAACGATCACCGAGCCTGCGCTTGGTCTCGCCGATGTAGAGAAGTTGACATCTGGAACAGCGGATACAGTAGATGAGGTTGGAGGAGGTGTTTAACTACTTATTACTGTATTGTTTTTGTATTGTATTGTTTTTAAAAAGAAATAAATACTTAATTTAAAAGTACGTTGTCTCTTTTCTATTGAATGTCAAAGTGGAAAAATTAAACATCCTACTTTAGCTACCATTTTCATTGCTGAAGTTTGTCTAGTTGTGGAAATATGGTATCTCCACCCTTTACTTGAGGGTATCCCATTACAGTTTATAGATTAAGATCTTCACATTTTCGACTGCCTACATTATGAAAATAATTATGGAAGGCAAATGCTGTTTAATTTTAGTGTAGTCTAGACATACAGTGTGGAAACAGGCCCTTTGTTCCACCGAGTCCACGCCAACCAGCGATCCCCGCACACTTGCAATATCCCACACACACTAGGGACAATTTATACAATTTTCACCAAAGCAAATTAACCTACAAATCTGCACATCTTTGGAGTGTGGGAGGAAATTGGAGCACCCAGAGAAAACCTACGCGGTCACAGGAGGAATGTACAAACTCTGTACAGACAGCACCCGGAGACAGGATCCAAGCTGTAAGGCAGCAACTCTACTGCTGCGCCACCGTGCTGCCCCAGATGATGCTTCTAGATTAAGCATTTTGGCATTTTAGACCTATATTCTGAAAATAATTATAACAGCACAGCAGCATAAATTGCTACCTGACTGACCTCCTCCACAGGCACACTCCCACCTGCACCCTCCGCTCTGCTGCTGCTAACCTCCTGTCCCCCCCCATCCGGACCAAACTCAGATCCTGGGGGGACAGAGCTTTCTCCATCGCTGCTCCCACCCTATGGAACTCACTACCCCAAACCGTCAGAGACTCCTCCACACTCACCACATTCAAAACATCACTGAAGTCTCACCTGTTCAGCACTGCCTTCAACCACTGACCGTCACCCCACCTTCTGTCTCCTTTTTCTGTTCGTTTACTTATTTATCTATTTATTTTCTTCTCTATGTTCTAGTAATCCCTGTAAAGCGTCTTTGAGTGTTTGAAAAGCGCTATATAAATGTAATGCATTATTATTATTATTATTATTTGTCAAGTTGGTGTTAATTGGATAAATGTGGTCACTATTAAAATGACAAACAGTATGTAGATCAGATTTTTTGAAGGTGTGCTAACATTCAAGGTTCTGTGTTGAAACACTGAATTGTAATTGAATGATGAGCTAGCATTTACAAGGTAAACAATATTTTCATTAGCCACCCAGACTTGATGAACCTAGTAATTAACCGAGGTGTCATTTGCTATATTGTGTTAGTGTTCGCTGCCTTGTATTTTGAGCGATTCTTGAACTTTACAATGATCAAGCTTGTAATGGTGATCAAGCACGAGAGGAATAGATCAGTTAAATGCAGTCTCTTGCCCAGAGTAGGGGAATTCGGAACCTGAGGGCATATGTTTATGGGTGAGGAGGGAAAGATTTAATAGGAACCTGAGGGGTAACTTTTTCATACAAAGGGTGGTGGGTGTATGGAACGAGCTGCCGGAGGAGGTAGTTGAGGCAGGTACTATTGCAACGTTTAAGAAACATCTAGACAGCTACAGGATTGGACAGGTTTAGGGTGATTTGGGCCAAACACAGGCAGGTGGGACATGTTGCTCGGTGTGGGCAATTTGGGCTGAAGGGCTTGTTTCCATGCTGTAAGACTCTATGACTCTAATAGAACATAGAACAGCATAGCACATGAACAGGCTCTTACCTGCCTGCACATAATCCATATCTCTCTATTCCGTGCATGTCTATATGCCTATCCAAACACCTCTTAAATACCACTTTCATATTTGCCTCCACCACAAACCCTGAAATGGTTCCATGCACCCACCACCTTCCCTGTAAACTTGTTACCTTGCACATCTCCTTTTAAATTTCCCGCTTTAAATTTTGCCTCCCTCCCCATAACCCCTGACACCCGCACTAATCAAGAATCTGTCTATCTCTGCTGTAAAAATACCCACTGACTTGGCCTCCACAGCCTTCAGTGGCAAAGAATTCCACAGATTCACCACCCTCTGACTAAAGAAATTCCTCCTCATCTCCTTCCTAAAGGAAGGTCCTTTAATTCTGAGGCTGTGACCTCTGGACCTCGACTCTCCCACTAGTGGAAACATCCTCTCCACATCCATTCTATCCAGGTCTTTCACTATTCAGTAAGTTTCAGAGGTTCCCCCTCATTCTTCTAAACTCCAGCGAGTACAGGCCCAGTGCCGTCAAACGCTCATCATATGTTAACCCAATCATTCCTGCGATCGTTTTCGTAAACCTCCTCTGGACCCTCTCCAGCGCCAGTTTCCGATTAAATCTTGCCCCTCTCATCATAAGCCTATGCTCTCCAGTTCTTGATTTCCCTACCCAGCCACGATCAAGAGGTTGGACACGTTAGAGGCAGGAAACATGTTCCCAGTGTTGGGGGAGTCCAGAACCAGGGGCCACAGTTTAAGAATAAGGAGTAGGCCATTTAGAACAGAGATGAGGAAAAACATTTTCAGTCAGAGAGTTGTGAATCTGTGGAATTCTCTGCCTCAGAAGGCAGTGGAGGCCAATTCTCTGAATGCATTCAAGAGAGAACTAGATAGAGCTCTTAAGGATAGCGGAGTCAGGGGGTATGGGGAGAAGTCAGGAACGGGGTACTGATTGAGAATGATCAGCCATGATCACATTGAATGGTGATGCTGGCTCAAAGGGCCGAATGGCCTACTCCTGCACCTATTGTCTATTGCAACCGTTGTCAGGATCGAACCTTCGACCCACTGAGTCCCACGGCCGACCAGCAATACCCGCACAAAGGAACAGTGCTAGCTCCTTTCCTGTTCACCCTGTACACTGCGGACTTCAGGCACAGCTCAGCAAACTGCTATCTACAGAAGTTCTCTGACGACTCTACCATCGTTGGCCTCATCACGGGCGATGATGACAGTGTGTACAGAGAACTGATCAAGGAGTTTGTGGACTGGTGCCAGCAGAACTGCCTCCGGATCAACGCGGGGAAAACCAGGGAGATGGTGGTGGATTTCCACAGGCGCAGCCATGTCCCCCCAACACCGGTGAACATCCAGGGAATGGACATCGAGAGGGTGGATTCTTATAAGTACCTGGGTGTTTACCTCAACAACAAATTTATCTGGACCGAAAATATCAATGCACTGTACAAAAAGGGGCCAGAGCAGACTTTACCTGCTGAGGAGACTCAGGTCGTTTGGAGTGCAGGGGGCACTCCTCAGGACCTTCTACAACACTGTGGTGGCATCAGCCATTTTCTATGGAGTGGTCTGCTGGAGCAGCAGCATCTCAGCAGCAGAGGGGAAGAGACTCGACAAGCTGGTCAGGAAGGCCAGCTCTGTCCTGGGTTGCCCCCTCGACTCAGTGCAGGCGGTGGGAGAGAGGAGGATGATGGCAAAGTTAACATTGCTGCTGGACAACGACTCCCACCCCATGCAGGACACTGTCACTGCACCGAGTAGCTCCTTCAGTGACAGACTCCTTCACCCCAAGTGCGTGGAGGAGAGATATCGGAGGTCCTTCCTTCCCGCTGCTGTGAGACTGCACAACCAGCGCTACTCCGAGCAGGCCAGTCAACAGACCAGTCAACAGAAACAGTAAAGGAATAACACAGTAAATGATGACAATTATCTTTATTTTTATTTATAATGAATGTCTCTTGCTATCCACTTTGCTGCTGTAACACTGCAAATTTCCCCGGTGTGGGACAAATAAAGGAATATATTATTATCATTATTAACACTACCCTACACACATTAGGGACAATTTTACGTTTATACCAAGCCAATTAACCTACAAACCAAACCTGTAGATCTTTGGAGTGCGGGAGGAAACCCGAGAACTCGGAGAAAACACACGCTGTCACGGGGAGAACGTACAAACTCCGTAGGTCATCAACTCTGTGGCTACACCACAGTGCCACCCCTCTATTTTTTTGCAAAAATAGCGGAAATTAAGGTTCAGTACAGTCATGCAACATCATAGGTAGGACAGCTGGGTTACATGAGCAAGCAGACCTGCATTTGCTGGGACAGAATGGTGCCGTAACCAACACAGTGTTGCAGCTCAATAATGGTTCAATCCCTGCTCAGGACTTCAATAAAAACATGTCGCCAAGTTCTTCTGGACAATACCAAAGGGAAAGCTTAACACCTGGAGGTGCAAATTCACACCTGCCGATTCAAGAGTGAATGTAAAATACCCCATGTCTGTAACAGTAGAGTTATAGATGGAAACTAACATCAGTTGCAAAATGCCTTAAAAGAATTCGGGCGGCACAGTGGCACAGCGGTAGTGTTGCTGCCTAACTAACAGCACCAGAGACCCAGGTTCAATCCTGGCTACGGGTGCTCTCTGTACGGAGTTTGCACGTTCTCCCCGTGACTTGCATGTGTTTTCTCAGGGATCTCTGGTTTCCTCTCACACTACAAAGACGTACAGATTTGTAGGTTAATTAGCTTGGTAAAATTGTAAATTGTTTAAATTGTGTTAAGGGTGGCACAGCGGTAGAGTTGCTGCTTCACAGCGCCAGAGACCTGGGTTCGATCCTGACTACGGGTGCTGTCTGTACAGAGTCTGTACCTTCTCCCCATGACCGCGTCGGTTTTCAGTTTCCACCCACACTACAAAGATGTCTAGATGAATTAGCTTGGTAAAATTGTAAATTGTCCCTAGTGTGTGTAGGTTAGCGTTAGTGTACGGGGTGATCGCTGTTCAGTAAGGACTCAGGGACTGAAGGGCCTGTTTCCGCACTGTATCTCTAAATTAAATCAATACCACCCCTCCCACTCCCACACTGACTTAGAAAAGTCGGAGTGAGGCCCAGGGCAAATTGGAAGAACAGCACCTCATATTTTGCTTGGGCAGCTTACACCCCAGCGGTATGAATATTGACTTATCTAACTTCAAGTACCCCTTACACACACTCCCCCTCCCTCTCCCCCTCTCTCTCTCAATTACTCCCCCTTCCCAGTCTCCTACCAGTCTGACTGTCCCTGATTACATTTTTTCTATTTGCTTTGTTGTTACCTTCTCCGAGCTAACAATGATCTATTCTACATTTTCCTTGAGTTCCACCCTCTTTGAGGTCTCATTCTCACACATTGCACTTCCTTATCTCTGTATCTCCCCCTCCCCTCTCAGTCTGAAGGGTCTCAACCCGAAACGTCACGCATTCCCTCTCTCCAGAGATGCTGCCTGTCCCGCTGAGTTACTCCAGCATTTCATGTCTGTCTTTGGTTTGAACCAGCATCTGCAGTTCCTTCCTACACAAAACTAAACTCACATTTACATTGTGCCTTGCACAATCTCAGAACGTAGTAAAACAGAATATATGAAAGGAATAGAAATACAGTGATTAAATAACCAGTTATGCAGAGGATAGGCACAAAATGCTGGAGTAACTCAGCGTCATCTTTGGATAGAAGGAATGGGTGACGTTTCCGGTCGAGACCACCCGAAACGTCACCCATTCCTTATCTCCAGAAATGCTGCCTGCTCCAGCATTTTGTGCCTATCTTCTGTGTAAACCAGCATCTGCAATTCCCTCCTACACAGTTTAGAGGTACAGAGGCCCTTCAGCCCACCGGGTCCGTGCTGACCAGCGATCCCCGCACATTAACACTATCCTACACCCACTAGGGACAATCTTTACATTTACCAAGCCAATTAGCCTACAAACCTGTACGACTTTGGAGTGTGGGAGGAAACCGAAGATCTCGGAGAAAACCCACGCGGGTCACGGGGAGAACGTACAAACTCCGTACAAACAGCACCCAGAGTCGGGATCGAACCCGGGTCTCCGGCGCTGCATTCGCTGTAAGGCAACAACTCTACCGCTGCACCACCAATGCAGAGGTTTGGACTATTGATGAGATACAATCTTCAATCCCACTCTGGCAGCTGGAGATTTGAATTGTTCATTAAATAATTTCATTTTTGGATTTACAAGCCATGGCAACCACAAAATCATCACAAGGACCCATAGGTTCACTCATCTGCCTCAGGGAATGAAATCCACCATCCTTAACCAATATGATCTCTGAGGGTTGAGATATATTGTGGCCCCATAGCAGAATCGTCCATGTCGCGGGGCTGGAAACTGGAAGTGTCCTGAGCTAATTCTGCTACCACCATCATCTACTGTACAAGCGATGGCTCCCACTGATTGTCGCCGGAAGCTTGCGCCCTTTTCAGGACGTACGATGACAGCGATGTCAACATTTGAAACATGGATGATGGACGCGAAAGAAGAAGATATATTGTAACCCCTTGTTGTAAAGGACCTCTTTATAATGGATTTTGGTTATAGCAGACACTGACACTGATGGTTATCGCAGATACCGACCGACACTGCCAATGCCACTCTCTTCTCCCCTCTCCCATCAGACAAACGCTACAGAAGTGTGAAAACACACACCTCCAGATTCAGGAACTGTTCTTCCCAGCTGTTATCAGGCAACTAAACCATCCGCGTACATCCAGAGAGCAGTGTTGAACTACTATCAACCTCATTGGTGATCCTCAGACCATCTTGTCTGAAGAAGGGTCTTGACCCGAAACGTCGCACGTTCCTTCTCTCCTGAGATGCTGCCTGACCTGCTGAGTTACTCCAGCATTTTGTGAATAAATACCTTCGATTTGTACCAGCATCTGCAGTTATTTTCTTACTCAGACCATCTTTGATCTGGATTTACCTTGCACTAAAAGTCGATGGATTTTTTTAAGGCAGAGATAGATCGATTCTTGATTAGTACAGGTGTCAAGGCTTATGGGGAGAAGGCAGGAGAATGGGGTTGAAAGTGAAAGATAGATCAGTTACGATTGAATGGCGGAGTAAACTCGATGGGCTGAATGGCCTAATTCTGCTACTAGAACTTATGAATGTCCTCAACAATTGAGAACACCAATGGAGAATCCTCCATCATCTTCAAACAAAACAAACCTTGAAGACCAACCTCATGAACCAACCTTCATTTAAGAAGTCAGTCTTCATAAAATTGAATTTACTTCACATAGTATCAAGGAAAGCCCGGGCATAATGTAAAAAATGCAACAATGGAACTCATTAGCACACAAACATTGTGCAAGAGGTATCACAAAAAGCCAGCATCTCAGGAAAGAAGGAATGGGTGATGTTTCCGGTCGAGACCCTTCTTCAGACTGATGTACCAGCATCTGCAGTTATTTTCCTAACCCATTCCTTCTCTCCTGAGAGGCTGCCTGACCCACTGAATTACTCCAGTTTTTTGTGATACCTTCGATTTGTACCAGCATCTGCAGTTATTTTCCTACACAACATTGTGCAAGAGGTGTGCTATAGTATTATTTCCAGCAAGCTGCACCCAACTTGCACTTTACCCTGTCTAAAAACTGTTACAATTGTTTCGTTTCGTTGGGTTGCTGTTAATTACTTAAATTATTGCATCATATGGGAGGCGCATTCCCAATCTCGTTGTACCCCTGGGTACAATGACAATAAAGATATATTGTATTGTATTGTATTCAGCTCCAACAGTTGTACCTGACAATCTGGCAAATCGCCCATGCATATCCTATTCACAACAGCCTGACAAATTGTCGCAAGTCTATTAACACCCCATCATCCCACTCAATCATCAACACTATTAGAAGATGGCTTCGATGGAGTTAACAAGTGACACATACCTATTAGATTTTAGAATAGTTTAGAGATATGGCATGGATATAGGCCCTTTGGCCCACCGAGTCCGTTCTGACCAGCGATCCGCGCACACTAACACTGTCCCACACACACTGGGGACAATTGTTTTACAATTTTACCAAAGCCAATTAGCCTACAAACCTGTACGTCTTTGGAGTGTTGGAGGAAACCGGTGCACCTGGGGAAATCCCACGCAGGTACAGACAAGCACCTGTAGTCAGGATTGTACCTGGGTCTCTGGCGCTGTAAGGCAGCAACTCTACCTCTGTAACACCGTGCCACCCTTTAATCTGCTTGCACACCCAATTTACATTCTGCCAAGGCCTGAATAAATCCAAATACAAACAATGAGTATTGTTCTGTGCCTGCGCTGCCGTGTAGCAGCTGCGGCTTACCTGCAGTCCGTCTGTCTTTGTGTTTTTATGTTGTTTTTTTGTCTTGATTGTAGTGTAAATGTGATGTAGTTTTTTGGGTTGTGTACTATGGGGGGGGGGGGGGGGGGGGTAACGGGAACTGTAAATGTAAAATTGTCTCTTCCGAACGGAGACGCGACCTTTTGTTTCTGGGTGGTGTCTCCGTTCCCGCTGCAGCCTACCACCGGCCAAACACCTGGAGCTGGTGCGCTCCACCTGGGACTCACCTGTGGAGGCTCCGGCAGCGTGGATGTCGGAAGCTCGCAGCCCCCTGGGTGGGGGCCGACATCGGGAGCTCCGGCAACGGCAGCGTCTTCGCCCGCACCGGATCGCGGGGCTTGGGTCGGCCCGCCGCGGACTTTTCACCCTCCGAGGCGGCCTGGAATGTGGCAAATTCAACAGCCTGACCGCGGGAGAAGACGGCAGGGGAAGAGAAAAGACATTCTGGCCTTCCATCACAGTGAGGAGGTGACTGGAGGAGACTCTCTGGGATGGATGTTTCTTTTTGTTTGGTGTTGGTTTATGATTGTGTGTGTTATTGCTTATTTTTATTGCTCTTATTGTTGGACTGCGGGTAATCTTTCATTTCACTGCACATTTATGTGTATGTGACAAATAAACTTGACTATTGACTATGTAGTTGCACAATTGCCCTTAATATCACGGTAACGTTTGACAAGGACGAATACTGAGAAACTTCAGAACATAGAACAACACGGCACAAAGTAGAAGAGTGCCTTCGGTCCACAGTCTATGCCCAACATAATGCCAAGACCATCACTTATTTACCTGCATATAGCCCAGATCCCCCCGTTCCCTGCATATCCATATGCACATTCAAGTCTTTGAAACGTCACTAACGTATCTGCGTCAACCACCACACCCAGCAGCATGTTCCAGGCACGCATTACGCTCTGCGTAAAAAAGAAGGGCCTCGACCTGAAATGTCACCCATTCCTTTTCTCCAGAGACGCTGCCTGCCCCGTTGAGTTACTCCAGCCCATTGTGTCTATCCTCGGTATAAACCAGCATCGGTAGTTCCTTCCTACACCATCAATCAAACAGTTGGGATGCAGCAATGTCCAACGTATAACAGGAATACAGAAGAAACAGAATTGCTAACCAATACTCTGCGCTGGAAATTGCATGTTCAAATTTGGACTTGCAATCAAACTAAAATAGTTCAGAATTCACCAACCATGCAGGAGATTGCAGGCTATTTGTGGATCTGCTTCACAGCAATTGTCCCTCTCGACAGACCAGTGACATTTCATTTGAATTTATAAAAAACAGTAAGCCCTCCTGCAGACTCACATCCACAGAGCAGTGACTGCACACAAACTAATAATACAGGCAGCTGAAAGCATTTCATTGCCTGACCCAGTGGCGTGCCTGGGCTGAGATTCAAATGGAAAACCTCCAAGTAATGAAGGGTGAATTATTCTGCCAGTGTTGAGGCAGACAATGTCGATACTTATGATGTAGGAAGGAACTGCAGATGCGGGTTTAAACCGCAGATAGACACAGAAAGCTGGAGTAACTTTGGCCCCTGGTGAATACTGGGCTTGTATTCACTGGAATTTAGAAGGAAGAGAGGGGATCTTATAGAGACGTATAAAATTATAAAAAGACTGGACAAGCTAGATGCTGGATAAATGTTCCCAATGTTGGGGGAGTCCAGAACCAGGGGCCACAGTCTAAGAATAAAGGGGAGGCCATTTAAAAATGAAGTGAGAAAAAACGTTTTTAACCAACGAGTTGTGAATTTGTGGAATTCTCTGCCACAGAAGGCAGTGGAGGCCAATTCACTGGATGAATTTAAAAGAGAGTTAGATAGAGCTCCAAGGGCTAGCGAGGTCAAGGGGTATGGGGAGAAGGCAGGCATGGGTTACTGATGGTGGATGATCAGCCATGATCACAATGAATGGCGGTTCTGGCTCGAGGGCCAAATGGCCTCCTCCTGTACCTATTTTCTATGTTTCTAACTCAGCGGGTCAGACAGCATCTCTGGAGAAAAAGAATAGGTGACGTTTAAGGTCAGACTACATATTATTATTGGTGACAATGCATATCATAGAGTCATAGAGTCATACAGCGTGGAAACAGGCCTTTTGGCTCAACGCACGAACAACAATGTCCCAGCTACCCCAGTTCCACTTGCCTGCGCTTGGTCCATGTACCTGTCTAACTGCTTCTTAAACAATCGGAAAGTCCCAGCCTCAACTACCTCCTCCAGCAGCTCATTCCATACACCCACCACCCTTTGCGTGAAAAGATTACTCCTCGGGTTCCTTTTAAATCTTTCCCCAAATAATCCTAAAATAGTTAAGATCTAAAAAGACATTTTAAGCAGTTTATAGTTGTCTACGGAATCACGTTCACAAGTTATAGGAGTAAAATTAGGCCATTCGGCCCATCGAGTCTACTCCGCCATTCAATCATGGCTGATCTCTGCCTCCTAACCCCATTTTCCTGCCTTCTCCCCATAACCATTGACACCCGTTCTAATCAATAATTTGTCTATCTCTGCCTTAAAAATATCCACTGACAAACTCCACAGCCCTCTGTGGCAATGAGTTCCACAGATTAACTACCCTCTGACTAAAGAAGTTCCAAAGATCCAAAGAAGATGTTACAGTGGGTTGATCTATTGGCATTTTCCGTAAAGGGGAGGGAGCACAAAAAACCACATTGATGGTGCGGTTTTTGAATGCCCTTGATGCACAACATTTATATTGATCACCACTTCATGCTCGAGCCGATCAATAACTGATTACTTGAAATCTAAGTATAAAAGGTTATGTTTCACAAGGCAGGAGCAGCAGGCTAAAAGCTAAATCCAAAAAGATAACTTATAATCATCATCATAACCATACTTTATTTAGCCAAGTACGTTTTGCAACATACGAGGAATCTGATTTGCCATACAGTCATACCAATAAAAAGCAACAAAACACACAAAATACATTTTAACATAAACATCCACCACAATGATGACTGCACATTCCTCACTGTGATGGAAGGCGAAAAAAAAAAGTTCAATCTCTTCCCTTCTTTGTTCTCCTGCGGTCGGGGGCCTTCCGTTGACGGGATGATCTTGGCCCTCCGCGTCGGGGCGATCAAGCTCCCCCATTGGGGGATCTCAGCTCCCCCACGCTGGGCGATCGGACCCCGGGTCGGGGCTAGTCAAACCTTCTGCAACTTTGAAGCTTTCCGACATCGGTCTCTACCCGAGACTGCGAGCTTCTCGATGTTGAAATCTGCAGGCCGCAGTTGGAGCGCCGATCCCAGGCAAGGGATCGCAGGCTCCGATGGTAAGTCCATGGCCCCGCGGTGGGGCTCAAAGTCAGTCTCGAGCAAGGCCGCCAGCTCCACGATGTTAGGCCGCAGAGCGACCGGAGATACGATCCAGAAAACAATCGCATCTCCGGCAAGGTAAGAAATTGAAAAATAGTTTCCCCCGACCCCCCACCACATAAAACAAACCAGAGAACATTAACACATACTTTTAAAACACACTAAAAATAACAAAAAAGACGAAAAGACAGACAGACTGTTGGCGAGGCTGCCATCGCTGACAGCGCCACCTAGTGAGGCAAGTTCCACCTATGTCCCATTTTACCGTCACAGAATTCACAAATACCAACTTGACCATGTAGAGTCACGGAGTCAGAGACTTTCAACATGGATATAGGCTCTTCGTCCCAACTTATCCACACCAACCAACATGTCCCATCGACACTAGTCTCACATGCCTGCGTTTGGCTAATATCCCTCTAAACATGTCCTATCCACGTACCTGGCTAAATGTTTCTTAAACTTTGCGATAGTCCTTGCATCAACTACCTCCTCCGGCAGCTGGTTCCATACACCCACCACCCTTTGTGTGAAAAAGTTACCCCTCAGGATCCTATTAAATCTTTCCCCCCCTTCACCTTAAACCTGTGGTTCTCGATTCTCCTACTCTGGGCAAGAGACTCTGGGCGTCCACCTAACTTATTCCTCTCATGATTCGGATCAACCCTCATCCACCTGCGCTCCAAGGAATAGAGTCCCAGTCTGCTCAACCTCTACGTATAGCTCAGGGCCTCCAGCCTTGACTCCATCCTCATAAATCTTCTCTGCATCCTTTCCGGCTTGACATCTTTCCTATAGAAAAGGTGCCCGGAACTGAACACAATAGACAATTGACAATAGGTGCAGGAGTAGGCCATTCAGCCCTTCGAGCCAGCACCGCCATTCAATGCGATCATGGCTGATCACTCTCAATCAGTACCCCGTTCCTGCCTTCTCCCCATACCCCCTCACTCCGCTATCCTTAAGAGCTCTATCCAGCTCTCTCTTGAAAGCATCCAACGAACTGGCCTCCACTGCCTTCTGAGGCAGAGAATTCCACACCTTCACCACTCTCTGACTGAAAAAGTTTTTCCTCATCTCCGTTCTAAATGGCCTACCCCTTATTCTTCAACTGTGGCCCCTTGTTCTGGACTCCCCCAACATTGGGAACATGTTTCCTGCCTCTAATGTGTCCAATCCCCTAATTATCTTATATGTTTCAATAAGATCCCCCCTCATCCTTCTAAATTCCAGTGTATTCACAACTCTCTGACTGAAAAATACGCTAAATACCTCACCAACGTCTTATACAATTGCAACATGCATGACCTCCCAACTTCTAAACTCATTTGTAAAAAAACAAAGGGACACAAAGTATTGGAGTAATTCACAAGTTATAGGAGAAGAATTAGGCCATTCGGCCCATCGAGTCTACTCCATCATTCAATCATGGTTGATCTCTGCCACCTAATCCCATTTCCTGCCTTCTCCCCATAACCCTTGACATCCATTCTAATTAAGAACTTGTCTATCGCTGCCTTAAAATAGCCACTGATTTGGCCTCCACAGCCCTCTGTGGCAGGGTTCCACAGATTAACTACCCTCTGACAAAAGAAGTTCCTTCTCACCTCCTTTCTAATAGAGCACCCTTTAATTCTGAGGGCTTTAATTCCTAGACTCTCCCACCAATGGAAAATCCTCTCCACATCCACTCTATCCAGGCCTTTCATTATTCTGTAAGTTTCAATAAGGTCCCCCCTCAACCTTCTAAACTTCAGCGAGTACAGGCCCTGTGCTGTCAAACGTTCATAAAATGCTAACCCACTCATTCATGTGAGTCAGGCAGCATCTCTGGAGAACATGGATATGTGATGTTTTGGGTCAGGACCCTTCTACAGACTGCTTGTGTGTGTGTGTTGGGGGGGGGGGGGGGGGTGGAAGAGAAGAAAGCTGGAAGAGGGGAGAGGCAGGACAAAGCTTTGCAGCTCATAGTGGACATAGGTGATGGGGTTGGGGGGGTGGGGGGGGGGGGGGAGGGTTTTTCAGCAGGTGATTGGCACAAAGGCCAGAGATAGAAGCAGAGGTATGAGACAGGTTTTGAATAGTTGTGAATTGCAAGGCGCAAGGGAGAAAAGTCGTAGGGTGGAGGGGAGAAATAGGTGGGATGTGTAGGAAGGAACTGCAGATGCTGGTTTACACCAAAGATAGACACAGAATGCTGGAGTAACTCAGCAGGACAAACAGCATCGCAGGAGAGGAGAAGGGTCTCGACCTGAAACGTCACCATTCCTTCTCTCCAGAGATGCTGCCTGTCCCACTGAGTTACTCCAGCATTTTGTGTCTATCTAAAGAGATGGGAGTCTGGTTAAAGCACAGCGGAGAGGAAGGGAGGGAATAAAAGGACGTACCTTCAGAAAGGGAATAAGGAAAAATTTATTAAGCCACAGGGTGGTGAATCTGTGGAATTCATCGCTACAGATGGCAATAAATGACAGAATACCAAGTCATTCGGTATTATTAAAGCAGAGATGTTTTGACAGGTGATTAATAAGGATCATGTTATAAGTGAGAGGAGTAGAATTAGGTCATTCGGCCCATCAATCGGTCTAGTCCACTATTCAATCATGGCTGATCTATCCCTCCCTCCTAGCCCCATTCTCCTGCCTTCTTCCCATAACCCCTGACACCTGTACTAATCAAAAATCTTTCTATCTCTGCCTTAAAGGTATCCTCTGACATGACCTCTACAGCCTTCTGTGGCAAAGAATTCCACAGATTCACCATCCTCTGACTAAAGAAGGTTCTCCTCATCTTCTTCCTAAAAGAACGTCCTTTAATTCTAAGGCAATTACCTCTAGTCATCCTGCTAGTGGAAACATCCTCTCCACATCCACTCTATCCAAGCCTTTCACTATTTGGTACATTTCAATGAGGTCTCCCCTCATTCTTCTAAACTCCAGCGAGTACAGGCCCAGTGCCAACAAATGCTCATCATAGGTTAACCTACTCATTCCTGGGATCATTCTTGTAAACCTCCTCTGGGCCCTCTCTAGAGCCAGCTTATCCTTCCTTAGATATCGTGCCCAGAATTGCTCACAATATTCCAAATGCGGCCTTACCAGCACCTTATAGAGCCTCAGCATTGCATCCCTGTTTTTGTATACACGCCCTCTTGGAATAAATGCTAGCATTGATTTTGCTTTCTTTACTACCGATTCGACTTTCAGATTAACGTTTTGGGAATCCTGCACCAGCACTCCCTAGTCCCTTTGCACCTCCGAATTCTGGATTATCTCCCCATTTAGAAAATAGGATGTCAAAGGTTATGGGGAGAAGGCAAGAGAATGGGGTTGAGATGGTTAGATAGATCAACCACAATTGAATGGCGGAGTAGATGGGCTGAATGGCTTATGAACTTATGACTGGAAGGGGGGGTGTGGGGTCATTTGTAAGACAATAGACAACAGGTGCAGGAGTAGGCCATTTGACCCTTCGACTGTGATCATGGCTGATTATCCACAATCAGTACCCCGTTCCTGCCTTCTCCCCATATAGACAATAGACAATAGGTGCAGGAGTAGGCCATTCAGCCCTTCGAGCCAGCACCACCATTCAATGTGATCATGGCTGATCATTCTCAATCAGTGCCCCGTTCCTGCCTTCTCCCCATACCCCCTGACTCCGCTATCCTTAAGAGCTCTATCTAGCTCTATCTTGAATGTATTCAGAGAACTGGCCTCCACTGCCTTCTGAGGCAGAGAATTCCACAGATTCACAACTCTCTGTGGCCCCTGATTCTGGAGTCCCCCAACATGGGGAACATGTTTCCTGCCTCTAGCGTGTCCAACCCCTTAATAATCTTATATATATGTTTCAATAAGATTCCCTCTCATCCTTCTAAATTCCAATGTATACAAGCCCAGTCTCTCCATTCTTTCAACATACGATAATCCTGCCATCCCGGGAATTAACCTCGTGAACCTACGTTGCACTCCCTCAATAGCAAGAATGTCCTTCCTCAAATTCGGAGAACTTTTTTTTTGCAAATTTTGCAAATTGTGCAATTTTTTTTGTTGCACAATTCGTTTGCATGAACTTTTATTTAAAAAAGAAGCTGCTTTTACACTCCTCCAAGTTGAAGTTAAGCCACCCTTCCCCCTTCCCAACACCCCCCCCCCCCCGCAGGCTAAAGAATAAACCTGGCAGCCACATTTCCAAAGAGAACTTGACCGCTGTAATGAGCACAGCTGCCCAAACCTGAATGAACACTGCACCATCAAAAGGAACAGCAGGCTCAATCCATAACCATTACTCAGTTCGTCCCCACCCCTTCCATTAAAAGGCAGACAGAACCTTCAGTAGGGTGGGTCGCAGATTAAGCAATTCTGCAGCTGAAGCCTTTCATCAAAATGATTTACAATTTTCTACTTGCATTCCACAGGCTGTAACCATTGTCTTTTTTTTTTAAAACAAGGACCAAGGTCAAACACCTTGCACATTACAAATTTACAAGCCGAGAGGGACAATTTTGCTTTCGGAGCACAAGCCAATACAGGAGGCTATTTCTGTAGCTTTGGCAGTACTGGGAACTTGTATCATTTGTGAATGTGGCAATCCATCATCTGTTTAAGCAGCACAGTCCAGTCCAAGGAATGCACCCGTAGAAAGCATTTTATCGGGACGCATCACAGCTCGGTTTGGGAACAGCTCCATCCAAGACCACAAGAAATTGCAGAGAATTGTGGACGCAACCCAGACCATCGCACAAACCAACCTTCAGTCTGAAGAAAGGTCTCGACCCGAAACGTCACCCATTCCTTCTCTCCAGAGATGCTGCCTGTGCCGCTGAGTTACTCCAGCATTTTGTGTCTATCTTTGGTTTAAACCAGCATCTGCAGTTCCTTCCTACTCCTTTGCGTTGACTCCATTTACACCTCATGATGCCTCGGCAAGGCCATCAGTATAATCAAGGATGTGTCACAACCCCTTCTGCCTCTTCTCCCTTCGGGTAAAAGGTATCGAAGTCTGAAAACGCACACCTCCAGATTCAGAGACAGTTTCTTCGCAGCTGTTACCATCCTACCACAACCAGAGAGCAGTCCTGAACAACTATCTACCTCATTGAAGACCCTTGGACTAACTTTGATCGGACTTTATCTTAACATTAACGTAACGTTATTCCCTTCATCATCTATCTGTGCACTTTGAATGGCTCGATTGTAATCATGTATTGTCTTTCTGCTGACTGGACAGCACGCAACAAAAGCTTTTCAATGTACCTCAGTACACGTGACAATAAACTAACTCAACTTGTTCTGTATATCAGCATGCATTTAGAATTTTTTTAGATTTAAAGATACAGCGCGGAAACAGGCCCTTCAGCCCACCGAGTCCGCGCCGCCCAGCGATCCCCGCACACTAACACTATCCTACACACACTAGGGACAATTTTTACATTTACCCAGTCAATACCTGTATGTCTTTGGAGTGTGGGAGGAAACCGAGGATCTCGGAGAAAATCAATGCAGGTCACGGGGAGAACGTACAAACTCCGTACAGATGGCGCCCGTAGTCAGGATCGAACCTGAGTCTCCGGCGCAGCATTCGCTGTAAGGCAGCAACTCTATCGCTGCGCCACCGTGCTGTAGGAGAAGATCAGACTTGCCCACGTGCAAGATGGCCCAATATCAGTTCCAGCTTCTCCCAAACTCAGAGTCATAGACGTACACAGCATGGAAACAGGCCATTCAGCCCAATATCCACACCCACTAAATTGCCTACCAAAGCAAGTCCCAATTGCCTGCATTAGGCCCACAATGCAAGATCTTGTCAAAAGCCTTGCGATGTCATTGACAATACTCTCGGTCGCCTCTTCATAAAAACTTTGAAAGACACCAAGCCATGCTGACTATCCCTAATCAATCATAGAATCATACAGCACGGGAAAGACCCTTCGGCCCAACTCGCCCATGCCGGCCAAATTAAACGTTATTCTATGTGTACCACAATGAAACAATGTTGAGCTGATCACAAACGATGCTTGCAGAAAGCATGAAAACAGATGACAGCATTTATAAAATAAGCCACATTTATTGTGACTTATGTAACCGGAGGTCCCATTGCATTTTACATACTAATCAGCAAGAAATTCCAATACTGCACTGGCTAACTTAAGAAATTTGTAATATTCACAACCAGGATTCCATAGACAGGTGCCTGATTAGTAAGGGTTATGGGGAGAAGGCAGGAGAATGGGGTTGAGAGGGAAAGATAGTTCAGCCATGAATGAATTTTGGGGGAGATTCCACTGTTTGCTGTTTTGAGACAATAGACAATAGGTGCAGGAGTAGGCCATTCGGCCCTTCGAGCCAGCATCACCATTCAATGTGATCATGGCTGAACATTCTCAATCAGTACCCCGTTCCTGCCTTCTCCCCATACCCCTTGACTCCGCTATCCATAAGAGCTCTATCTAGCTCTCTCTTGAATGCATTCAGAGAATTGGCCTCCACTGCCTTCTGAGGCAGAGAATTCCACAGATTCACAACTCTCTGACTGAAAAAGCTTTTCCTCATCTCTGTTCTAAATGGCCTACCCCTTATTCTTAAACTGTGGCCCCTGGTTCTGGACTCCCCCAACATTGAGAACATGTTTCCTGCCTCTAACGTGTCCAACATTAATAATCTTATATGTTTCGATAAGATCCCCTCTCATCCTTCTAAATTCCAGTGTATACAAGCCCAGTCGCTCCAGTCTTTCAACATACGACAGTCCCGCCATTCCATCATAGATCATACAGTGTAGAAACTGTCCCACCTGTCTGCCTTTGGCCTATATCCCTCTAAACTTATATTATCCATGTACCTGTCCAGATGTTTTGTAAACATTGCGAAAGTACCCACCTCAACTAACTCCTCTGGCAGCCTGGTCCATACTCCCACCACCCTTTTGTTTTTTAATTTCCTCTTAAATGTGCACAGCATCCTGCAGCCCATTACTTTCGACTTTAGAGATGCAGCGCGAAAACAAGCCCTTCGGCCCACCGAGTCCATGCCAACCAGCCAGCGATCACTCCGTACACAACCACTATCCAACGCAACAGGGGTATTTCCAATTTTACCAAAGGCAATTCACCTGCAAACCTGCACATCTTTGGAGAGTGGGAGGAAACCGCAGAACTCTGTGCGATCACAGGGAGAATATACAAACTCCACACAGACAGCACCTGAAGTGAGGATCGAACCTGGGTCACTGGCGCCGTAAGGCACAACTCCACTGCTGCGTCACAGTGCCACTTAGTCTTCCTCAACGAACTTGAAAAAATATATTCATCCCATTTGCTTTGCACTAGATAAGTTGTTTATATAATCAAACCAGGGCAACGACTATCTTTTCAGAAACTGTAAACCAAACTTAATCATTTTCACACATTCTGCAAACACAGATTTCTGCCCCTCTCGCCTACTGCAACGCGTTATATTTCATGCTGAAGCTCAATCCCAAATCATCATTTGAAAAAATAAAATTTTAGCAGGCTTGTTGCCAGATATTCATTTCGGATTGTACCTTCAAATCTGCCCCCTTCTAGATCGTAATCTTGTTCCATAAATCTGAAGGCTATTATGGTCCAAAGTAATTAGACTAAAATAAAAGTTGTCAGAGTTCACCAGTTAGACAATAGGTGCAGGAGGAGGCCATTCAGCCCTTCGAGCCAGCACCGCCATTCAATGTGATCATGGCTGATCATTCTCAATCAGTACCCCGTTCCTGCCTTCTCCCCATACCCCCTGACTCCGCTATCCTTAAGAGCTCTATCTAGCTCTCTCTTGAATGCTTTCAGAGAATTGGCCTCCACTGCCTTCTGAGGCAGAGAATTCCACAGATTCACAACTCTCTGACTGAAAAAGTTTTTCCTCATGATCTAGTTATGTGCCACTCAGGAAAAGCTACAAAATTTGCTCCATGCTACGGATGATCATTTGGGTACCAGACTTTTCTGCTTAACATAGTGCCGCACATAGAATAATATTGACCATGTCATAGATGGAGTTGTAGAATCTTACGGCGTGGAAACAGGCCCTGCAGCCCAACTTGCCCACACCAGCCAAAATGTCCCATCTACACTCGTCCCACCTGCCTGCATTTGGCCCATATTTCCCTAAACCTGTCCCGTCTAAATGTTTCTTAAAAGTTGCGATAGTCCCTGGCTCAACTTCCTCCTCCAACAGTTCGTTCCATGCACCTACCACCCTTTGTGTGGAAAAAGTCACCCCTCAGATTCCTATTAAAATTCCCCCCACCTTAAAGCTATATTCCTCTGGTTCTCGATTCCCCTACCCTGGGCAAAAGAGACCCTGTGTGTCTTGTGAAGGACAAAACTTTACTTGGTTCCTTAGCACAATTGTGCGATAATAATGCCACATAAGCAAGCTCACTCAACAAGTCGGCACTGAATGTGTGGGAAAGAGCTGCAGAGGCTGGTTTATACCGAAGACACACACAAATTGCTGGAGTAAATCAGCAGGTCAGCCAGCATCTCTGGAGAGAAGGAATGGATGACGTTTTGGGTCGAGACCCTTCTTCAGACTCTCAGTCTGTATCTGCCCGCCCCCCCCCCCCCCCCCAACACAATCAGTCTGAAGAAGGGTCTCGACCTGAAACGTCACCCATTCCTTCTCTCCAGAGATGCTGCCTGTCCCGCTGAGTTACTCCAGCAATTTGTGTCTAAGTAGGCACTGAAGCTTAGCGCTGAAAGTCTTGGCAAATAAGAGTTGCTGTAATTGTTGGAAAATCAGTAACTGCAACTGGCTCCTAGACGTGACATCAGCGCAGACAAAGACTAGTGAGAAGTTGCCAACTATATTAAGAAAATAATGTCCAAGAATCAAACCAACAAAAGTCGGACAATTTGCTTTACATGTGACCCGGCCTCTCTCCCCCTCAACCATAACACCTTCACAGATTTGTCTCTTTGTACACATGTTTTTGGTGTAAAACACTGCAAAGGATCAAAGAGACAGATAGCATCTGTACTCAATATGCCTCCCCCCCCCCCCTCCCTCCCACCTGATATTTTGCCAAGGAGGCGAGATCGTAAGCAAAATCTGCCACTTGCAAAGCGCCAGAAACAAATGACAAAGAATTCTGCCTCCCCTTCGTTGAGCAAATAAAACTTCTTGCAAGATGTCAGCAATTAATCAATTTTTGGACATGCATGTTTGTACTTTCTTCAAAATGCAACCTCTTCAGACCAAATTGTTCAACCACTCTCCAGGCTTTCTTCATATTCAGTGAAAGTCACGTTTCATGTGCCTGTTGAAACATCTTGCGTGTTTGCACCTGGTAGTCAAACACATTTCTATGTCCAAAAGGGCACAAAGTGCTGGAGTAACTCAACAGGTCAGGTCGCATCTCTGGTGTACGTGCATAGGTGACATTTCGGGTCGGGATCATTCTTCAGACTGATTGTAGTGTGGGGGTGGGGGGCAGTTCCAGACAGAGAGTCTGATGAAGGGTCCCGACCCAGATGCCGCCTGTTCTGCTGAGTTACTCCAGCACTCCGTGTCCTTTCGTGTATTAACCAGCACCTGAAGTTCTTTGTTTCTGCATTTCTGTGTCTTGCTGTAGTCTGTTAGTGTGTAATGAATTGTGCTTCATTTAAAGCAATTGCTAGAGGTTGAAGTGATGTACTAACTGTGGAGAAAAGAGGTCATATCATCCATTTGTCCAGTTTTGGAAAGCATGCACTCATCTCATTGATGTCAGTTGAGGCCAGTTCGTTGGCTATATTTAAGAGGGAGTTAGATGTGGCCCTTGTGGCTAAAGGGATCAGGGGGTATGGAGAGAAGGCAGGTACAGGTTACCGAGCTGGATGATCAGCCATGATCATATTGAATGGCGGTGCAGGCTCGAAGGGCCAAATGGCCTACTCCTGCACCTATTTTCTATGTTTCTATGTTTCTATGTGTAGTTTAGTTTAGAGACACAGCGTGCACAAACAGGCTCTTCGGTCCACCGAGTCCGTGCCCGCCAGCAATCACCCGTACACTAGTTCTATCCGACACACCGGGGACAATTTGCAGAAGTCAATTAACTTACAAACCTACACGTCTTTGGAATGTGGAAGGAACGCAGGGAAAACCCACGGTCACAGGGGAAGACCGTACAAGCTCCATATCGACAGCACCTGTAGTCAGGATCGAACCTGGGTCTCTGATGCTGTCAGGTAGCAACTCTACCACTGTGCCACCCTGTGTCTGTTGCCACTTTTTTTTAAACAAATTGCTTCTTCTACCAGTTCCTGCTTATGTTAGCCAAAGATGGAGGCTAAAATATCAAGTTGGCTTTGAGGTTGGTTTTGATTATTTCAAAGATGATTGGTCAATTATTCAACATAGTGATAGGACTAAAACCGAATTCATTCTGGAGGAGAATTCTCTTATGATCGCAATGCACTTCCACAACAATGCAGTCATAAAATTCCTAAGTTAGACACAAAACACCGGAGTAATTCAGTGGGACAGGCAGCATCTCTGGAGAGAAAGAAGCAGGCTTCAGTCTGAAGAAGGGTCTCGACCCAAAACGTCACACATTCCTTCTCTCCAGAGATGCTGCCTGACCCGCTGAGTTACTCCAGCATTTTGTGTATATCTTCGGTGTAAACTCAGCATCTGCAGTTCCTTCCTACACATAACATCGCTAAATGGAAACGGGGGAGTGAGGAATGAAAAGAACAAATCACACAGGATGTTCTAACATGCTATCTACTTTGCATTTAGTGCAAACCACTAGCAGCAGAGGGAAACTGGATCATCTGGACACCAATGCCCATTTGTTGCATGAAAATGCAATGTGCAGCACAGTGACGCAGCCGTAGAGTTGCTGCCTTACAGCGCCGGAGACCCAGATTCGATCCTGAATACGAGTGTTGTCCTTATGGAGTTTGTACGTTCTCCCCATGGGCTTTCTCCGAGATGTTCGGTTTCCACCCACATTCCAAAGGCTTACAGGTTTGCAGGTCAACTTCTTTACATCGGCGAAACCAAACGCAGGCTCGGCGATCGTTTCACTCAACACCTTCGCTCAGTCCGCCTTAACCAACCTGATCTCCTGGTGGCTGAGCACTTCAACTCCCCCTCCCACTCCCAGTCTGACCTTTCTGTCATGGGCCTCCTCCAGTGCCATAGTGAGGCCCACTGGAAATTGGAGGAACAGCACCTCATATTTCGTTTGGGCAGCTTGCAGCCCAACGGTATGAACATTGACTTCTCCAACTTTAGATAGTTCCTCTGTCCCTCTCTTCCTCTCCCCCTTCCCAGATCTCCCACTGTCTTCCTGTCTCAACCTATATCCTTCCTTTGTCCCGTCCCCCTGACATCAATCTGACCCGAAACCTCACGCATTCCTTCTCTCCTGAGATGCTGCCTGACCTGCTGAGTTACTCCAGCATTTTGTGAAATAAATACCCAGGTTTGCAAGTTAATTGGCTTGGTATGAATGTAAAATTATCCCTCCTGTGTGCAGGATAGTGTGTGGGGATCGCTGGTCTGTGCAGACTCAGTGAGGAGAATGGCCTGTTTCTGCCCTCTATCTCTAAACTAAACTAAACTGTGATCTGAATCTCAGTTTACTGGTTTTCATTATTTTATTTTAACGTTTCGGGAAAAAAACATTGCCGAAGAGTGCCATTCCATTCAGTTGGAAAATCTACAGATTCATTATGAATCAATCAAATGGAAATCACACATGGCTGTAATTGGATAAACTGTCTTTTCACATTTTGTAATCACTCTGAGCAAATTACTTCCAGCTATTTGCACATTTTGTTCACCTACTGGGCAAGTAATGTGGAAAAATTCCATTCCGCCTTTGTGAAAAGCTTCATTTCATCAAAGAAGCTGCATTGTTGGCTAGATATAACAACCTTAAATTATTGTACATTGCACACGGTTCTGTCACTTTTCTCAAAAACTAAGCACCACTAAACTACTTAATCTCTGTAAAAATGTCCTTCTTCTCACACTTCCCTTTTCCATTTGCAACTAATTTTGGTTTACCTTTCTCAATGCACAGTCACTGAGATTCAACGAATGCAATTGTTTTGAGTCATTATTCTTTCTCGCAAGTGGCAGGACTCGAAGACATATATGCCGTGCACAGCTCTCAGTCAGTTAATGAATAAAAAATTGCAGCACGAAACCATGAGTGGAAAAACTCCCAATGTTAAAGGGTACCAGATTCAGACCAAGTCTCCGCATTGCAACAAGATCATATGGCAGAAGAAAAAGCCAAAATTCTGTGAAACAAACTGTACCGAGAACTAATGAAGGGGCTCGACCCGAAACGTCACCCTTTCCTTCTCTCCCGAGATGGTGCCTGACCCGCTGCGTTACGCCAGCATTTTGTGTCTAATGTAGAGTTGATGTGGAGATGATGTTTCCACTAGTGGGAGAGTCTAGAACCAGAGGCCACAGCCACAGAATTAAAGGACTAAATTAAAATTGAAACTAATTAAATAATTAAATTTAAATTTATTTAGCAAGGAGACAAGGGGGAATTTCTTTAGTCAGAGGGCAGTGAATTTGTGGAATTCTTTGCCACAGAAGGCTGTGGAGGCCGTCAATTGATATTTTTAAGGCAGAGATAGATAGATTCTTGATTAGTGCGGGTGTCAGGGGTTATGGGGAGAAGGCATGAGAATGGGGTTAGGAGGGAGAGATAGATCAGCGAAGATTGAATGGCGGAGTAGACTTGATGGGCCGAATGGCCTAATTCTGCTCCTATCACTTATGAAGAACAAATGTGTTTGGGTGAACATGAACATTCTTATGTCATGTCCTGCCATTAATCTGGTGAACTACCTGGTAACTTTGAGACAAACAAAACCCTCAAATAATGTGTAATTAGTGTGGTGAAACAATAATCTGTTGTCAGGTCCCAATCGCCAAGGGCTAGTCAAAACCACAACATTGCTGGAGAATGCTTCATGAAGCCTTTTAAACAACCATTTCTAAACAATAAAAAAGTATTACATGAAAGGAAAATTGAGAATATGGTTCGCCAGCCAGTTTAGACTTTCTTTAATCCAACAGATTAAGTGTTGCTTCAACACTATACATCAGGAAGCAGTGGTATATACGTGACTTTCAAAACAGCCAAACACAACCTAATGTTGTGGTAGATTTCTATTAACAGTTGCAGCAATGCAGGATCAGCAAGTTGAGATCTGCAACTCTCAAATATTAAAAAAGATCAAAATTGTCAAATGCAGGAATAAATATAAGTTGTATCTTACAGATTTCTATAACTGAAGTGTCTCAACCCAAAACTTCACCTATCCATGTTCTCCAGAGATGCTGCGTGACCCGTTGAGTTACTCCAGCGCTTTGCATATTAACCAGCATCTTGTTTCTACGCTCCAGCTTTCTATTACTAGAAGTGTCTGATATTTTAACACTGATATACATAATGGTGCAAAATTCAAATTTGTAGTACACACTCCCTGTAGATATATTTCCCCATCAGATTTTAAAAGTATAGGATAATACAATAGTCTTTAATGCTATTGAAAACCTGTTGGTGTACTTGTGAAAGACCTCTTTTCAGTTCATGGGGAATACTGCAATTCCACCTTCAAAGGCAAGCAGAAAAACTGTGCATTCATCACTGCCAGTGATGATTTTAATGCTTCACATAGAAACAGTAGCATTTCTCAGGGATCACAATGATTCCTTTGTCCCTGTACTACATCCCTCATCTACCCCCTTCTTCAATCCTGACACAGTCTCTGCTTCAATTAGTAGCTACGATAGAAGACTGAGGATTTTAGAAAGTAGAGAAAAGGGCTCACTGATCACTCTACCGATTTTCCTCCATTAAATCACAACAATGCGCCGTCTTATCGTGAGCCCAATAAGGAAGAGTTGTTTTCTGAAGCTTTAACATTCCTTCATTATTTAAACACTTCCATCAAATCACTCCCTAATTACCACATACCCATACTCTACAGGCCAGAAGGAGTGTGATATTCCCAAGTAAATCAACACAATTGTCTAAACTAATCAACAAAGCTCTGCAACTTTAGGGCGGCACAGTAGACAACAGGTGCAGGAGGAGGCCATTCGGCCCTTCGAGCCAGCACTGCCATTCAATGTGATCATGGCTGATCATTCTCAATCAGTACCCCGTTCCTGCCTTCTCCCCATACCCCCTGACTCCGCTATCCTTAAGAGCTCTATCTAGCTCTCTCTTGAATGCATTCAGAGAATTGGCCTCCACTGCCTTCTGAGGCAGAGAATTCCAAAGATTCACAACTCTCTGACTGAAAAAGTTTTTCCTCATCTCCGATCTAAATGGCCTACCCCTTATTCTTAAACTGTGGCCCCTGGTTCTGGACTCCCCCCAACATTGGGAACATGTTTCCTGCCTCTAACGTGTCCAACCACTTAATAATCTTATACGTTTCGATAAGATCCCCTCTCATCCTTCTAAAGTCCAGTGTATACAAACCTAGTCGCTCCATTCTTTCAACATATGACAGTCCCGCCATTCCGGGAATTAACCTAGTAAACCTACGCTGCACGCCCTCAATAGCAAGAATATCCTTCCTCACTTTTGGAGACCAAAACTGCACACAGTAAACCAGGTGCGGTCTCACTAGGGCCCTGTACAACTGCAGAAGGACCTCTTTGCTCCTATACTCAACTCCTCTTGTTATGAAGGCCAACATTCCCTCGGCACAGTGGCGCAGCGGTAGAGTTGCTGCCTTACAGCGCCAGAGACCCGGGTTTGATCCTGATTTGTACGTTCTCCACGTGACCAGCGTGGGTTTTCTCTGCGATCTCTGGTTTCCTCCCACACTCCAAAGACATAAGGTTTGTAGGCTAATTGGCTTGGTAAAATTGTAAATTGTTCCTAGTGTGCGGGAATCCCGGCTCGGCGATGAACTGATGGGCTGAAGGGCCTGCCTCCGCGCTGTATCTCTAAACTAAACTCGAAACTAAATTAAACATTTTCAGTGGAAAGGTTTGTGTCATAATTGTCTCTTGGCTACAGATTTCTCCATTTAAAACAGGAGTGTTAAACATAATTGGGTCAGTCCCTGAGGATACTCAATTGTTCAGCTTCATTTCCTGATTATTTTGTGGTCAACATCTGCCTCTTTTCCATGCTACCATTACAGCAATTTATGTCAGGGAAATTTAGTTTCCTACCAGCAAAGCCGATGTTTCCCTAAACGATCACCCGCCCGTAGGCTTGTCAGAAGCTTACTGCCCAATTTACCCACACCGGCCAACATGTCCCTTCAACACAAGTCCCAACTGCCTGTATTTGGCCCATATCCCTCTCAACGTGTCCTATCCATCTACCTAGATACAAAATGCTGGAGTAACTCAGCGGGACAGGCAGCATCTCTGGAGAGAAGGAATGGGTGACGTTTCGGGTCGAGACCCTTCTTCAGGCCCAAAACGTCACCCATTCCTCCTCTTCAGAGATGCTGCCTGTCCCACTGAGTTACTCCAGCATTCTGTACCTATCTTTGATTTAAACCAGCATCTGCAGTTCTTTCCGACACATTCTATCCATCTACCTGTTTCCTAAACATTGCAATAGTACCTACCTCCCCCGGCAGCTCGTTCCATACATCTACCGTCCTTTGTGTGAAAAGGCTACCCTCAGGTTTGTTATTAACCCGCCAGACGACTCGTCGGTCGGCGGGACCGGGAACCCGCCCAAAGGCTCGTAGGACCGAGAATCTACCCGAAGGCTCATAGGATCGGGAACCCACCCGAAGGCTCGTAGGATCGGGAACCCGCCCGAAGGCTTGTCGGACGCTTGTCTGGCTTTCCGGAACCCGCCGAAAGGCTCGTTGGTGTAACCGGGAGGCAGCTGGGGACGTCGGACGCAAGTAGCAAGGGCCGGTAGGAGGGTGAACTGGGGTGATGCCTCCAGTGGCTTCAACTTCAGCTGTAGGAGGCGCCCCCTAGGACACAGAGATGGCCGGGCGAGGAGAGGGGCGTCGGTTCACGGGAACTGCTCCAGTACATCGAGCGCGCGGGCCGACCGGACTTTGGAGTTTGAATAATGGCGCCAAAAATGTACCTGCCTCAACTACCTCCTTCGGCAGCTCGTTCCATACACCTACCACCCTTTGCATGAAATAGATACCCTTTCAGAATCCTATTAAATCTTTCCCCCCTCACCTTGAACCTATGTCCTCTCTGGGCAAGAGACTCTGTGCGTCAACCTGTTCTATTCCTCTCATGATTTTGTACACGTGATTTTGTATTCTCAGAGGTCATAGAACTCACACAAACAGGCCCTTCATCCCACTTTGTCCATGCCGACCAGGCAGTCACACCGGGCTAGTCCCCTTTGTCTATCACAGCAGAGACACAGACCAGCACACACAGCCAGAGCAGACCAAAAACCAATAGACAATAGGTGCAGGAGTAGGCCATTTGGCCCTTCGAGCCAGCACCACCATTCAATGTGATCATGGCTGATCATTCTCAATGAAGAGACAAACTTACACCATTGCATCATCATTCTCTCATTGCTACCAATCCCTATCAACTATCATTCGCAAGGACAACATTTTAAATTCTGAGTTTTAGCAGTGCTTTAGGAACGGCACGGTGGCGCAGCGGTGGAGTTGCTGCCTTACAGCGCCAGAAACCCGGGTTCGATCCTGACTACGGGTGTCTGTACGTTCTCCCCGTGACCCGCGTGGGTTTTCTTCGGCATCTCCGGTTTCCACCCGCACTCCAAAGACGTACAGGTTTGGAGGTTAGTAGGCTTCGGTAAAATTGTGAGTTGTCCCTGGTATGTAGGATAGTGCTCGTGTACATGGTGATCGCCGGTCAGTGCGGACTCGGCGGGCCGAATGGCCTGTTTCCGTGTTGTGTCGATGAAGTCTAAAGAGTAAAAATGTTGTGATTTATAATTTATGTTATGACTTATTCGCTATGACTAGAGGCCAGATAGTTTCAAACCTGGTGCAGAAAGAAGGGCAGTGAACTAGGATCATAGTTATTAAAGACTTTATGGATGACCTTATTCACAAAATGCTGGAGTAACTCAGCAGGTCAGGCAGCATCTCGGGAGAGAAGGAATGGGTGACGTTTCGGGTCGAGACCCTTCTTCAGACAACTACCCTCACTCGAACTTTTCATCTCCAACTGCCGTCGTGACATTAACCGCCTCAAATTCTCCACTCCCCTGACTAACTCTAACCTCTCCCCTCCTGAACGTGCGGCCCTCCACTCACTCCACAACAACCCTTTCTCCTCATGGATGACCTTGGCTTCGTGACTGCTTGTCGTGCCATCAACAGATTGAAACCCAGATTTGATGCAACTGGAGTACGAGTGCTGGGTTAGTGGATTCAGTGCCAGCTGCTACTAAAACGTAAAAGAAACTTGCAGACATGGACATAGTTAGTGACGATTAGGATTACTGGCAGCATCATGGTTAATGGCGGACTGCAGGGAGAAGAAGAAATGACAACAATAAAAATGTAGAACAAGGTAACTTTTTCTGAATTCTGAAAAAAAAAAAAAAAATCTCCTTAGTTGCCAGTATTGTTCCCAAAGACTGCGTACGTGGAAATTAGGCAACAGTACATCTGTTTCAATAAAGAAAGAGCACAAAAAGGTCATTGACCAAAAGTCAACAGAGGCAGGCTTCCAAATTTAATGCAAAAGGAATGTTAAAAGAAGCTTGTTTATAACTCTTTATACCAGGACTCAATAATCAAATTAAAACGACACAATTTTTTTTTTTGCCTTCACCCTGTGTGAATCCAGAAAAGAAAAGATGAGCAAGAATTTTGCTTTTGTAGGTTCCTGAGGGAAAGTGAACAATTTCTCAAAGTTTCTGACCCATGCATTGCCTTGGCGACTAGATAAATAAATGAGGTTATGGAAACACTGACATGGTCAAAAATATTTCTGAGAGTGTGTGAGCATCACTGATACGGGTAAGGTCATGAAACACTTGCCCAAAACCACCTAAGAATTCTCTTTTTGATCCACTTCAAATCAGCGCTCAATAGAATTTGACCGCCTGTTGATAACAAATAACTTACAAAGCCATTGTAAGGAAATAAGATTATTAAGAGATTGGACACGCCAGAGGCAAGAAACATGTTCCCGATGTCGGGGGAGTCCAGAACCAGGGGCCACAGTTTAAGAATAAGGGGTAGGCCATTTAGAACGGAGATGAGGAAAAACTTTTTCACGCAGAGAGTTGTAAATCTGTGGAATTCTCTGCCTCAGAAGGCAGTGGAGGCCAATTCTCTGGATGCTTTCAAGAGAGTTAGATAGAGCTCTTAATGATAGCAGAGTCAGGGGGTATGGGAAGAGGGCAGGAACGGGGTACTGATTGTGAATGATCAGCCATGATCACATTGAATGGTGATGCTGGCTCAAAGGGCCGAATGGCCTACTCCTGCACATATTGTCTATTGATATCATTTCACTGACAAAGAAATATGTTAACTTCCTTCACAATTGTGGGGGGAGGGGACAGGAAAAAGAAGAGTGTGTAATTACCTTACTAGGGCGGCACGGTGGAGCAGCGGTAGAGCTGCTGCCTCACAGCACCAGAGACCCTGGTTCGATCCTGACTACAGGTGCTTGTCTGTATGTAGTTTGTACGTTCACCCTATGACCTGCGTGGGTTTACTCCCGACTGCTCCGGTTTCCTCTCACACTCCAAATACGCACAGACGGGTAAGTTAAATAGCTTGGTATAATTGTAAATTGTCCCTCGTGTGTGTAGGATAGCGTTAGTGCGCGGAGATCGCAGGTCGGCGCGGACTCGGTGGGCCAAAGTGCCTGTTTCCATGCTGTATCTCTAAACTAAACTAAACATTAAACATAACCCTGACCATACGAAATATCCTACAATATAAAAACTGTTGCCATTAATTGAAAGTGGTAAACTTGTAAAATAACGCCAAGAAAACTTTTGCAGACCAATACATTCCTTATTTGTAAACAGAATGTATCCCAAAATAATATTTCTGTGAAGAATCTATTTTTTACAGTCTTGTTTCAAAATACCACAGAACATCAAATGGTCCAATCATTTATATCACGATCATCAAATCCCTTGGTCCAGAAATTATCAACAAATGCCATTTTAACCATCCATCATAATATCTATCTGTAACTGTGGGCATGTGCAGCAAATAAAAATGGACAAGAGGTATAAAGATGGCTTTGTTCTTTGTTCAAACTGCAGTCAAGGGTAAAGGCGACTATATCCTTAATCCTTTACTTTAGACTGCGGCAACAGGCCTTTCAGCCCACCGAGTCCGCACTGACCAGCGATCACCCCGTACACTAGCGCTATCCTACACACTAGGGACAATTTTACAGCTTACCAGGCTGATTAACTTACAAAACCTGTACGTCTTTGGAGTGCGGGAAGAAACCAGAGCACCTGGAGAAATCCCACGCGATCACAGGAAGAATGTACAAATTCTGTGCAGACAACCCCAGTAGTCAGGATCCAACCCGGGACTCTGGTCCTGTAAGGCAGCAACTCTATTGCACCAAATCTTTGCGCCTAAGATATAACCCTGCTGTCTTCCAGCATGAACAAGTTTACATATCAAAATTGTTTAAATTTTGACCAAACATTCATACACATTTTTTAAATACCAAATTGGGTGGTTTGGCTTTCCTTCACTTGTAATCCTGATTTATCTGCTTTTATCCCATTGCCAAAATACTTTGGTGATCTGCAGCTCATTAGTTCATAAATTCATGTGATAGGAGCAGAATTAGGTCATTCAATCATGACTGATCTATCTCAGCCTCCTAATCCCATTCTCCTGCCTTCTCCCCATCACCCCTGACACCCGTACTAATCAAGAATCTATCAATCTCTGCCTTCAAAATATCCATTGGCTTGGCCTCCACAGCCTTCTGTGACAAAGAATTCCACAGATTCACCACCCTCTGGTTTACCTTCACCACCACACTAGCTCTTCTTTCAAGGTACGTTAGTTAGTTTCAACGACATAAATGCATGCGTGTTTTGCCCTCCCTCTGCACAGTGGCGCAGTGGTAGAGTTGCTGCATTACAGCGCCAGAGACTCAGGTTCGATCCTGACTACGGCTGCTCTCTGCACAGAGTTTGTACGTTCTCCCCATGACCTGTGTGTTTTTTCCCGCCAGGATTTTCGGATTCCTCCCACATTCCAAAGACGTAGGTTAATTGGCTTAGTTAAAATTGTAAATTGCCCCTCGTGTGCGTAGGATGGTGTCACTGTGTGGGGATCGCTAGTCGGGGAGGACTCGGTGGGCCGAAGGGCCTGTTTCCATGCTGTATCTCTAACCTAAACTAAACTCAATGACAAAGTAAGCAAACATGAATGGGAGGGTGACCCTCAACAAACAATATCACAGTATTGACAAACCCGAACATGCCTCAACTGACAGCGAGGGTCCAATGGCATACGAAACATTCAGCTTCCCGACCCGAAACCCACCTATCCATGTCCTCCAGAGCTGCTGCCTGACACTCTGGGTTACTCCAGCACTTTGTCTCTTCCTTTTTTTGTAAACCGGCAGTTCCTTGTTTCTCTAGGTTGTAAGTGTTCTGATTTTTGAGCAAGCCCCGAAAATGAATTCTAATAATAAGATTCTCCAATTTTACATGACCTTTAACTAACCCCTCCAATCACTACCCCTCTCCTCCCAATCACCCACCCCAACCCTCCCTCCCTTTCTCCCGCACACCCTCCTTCCCTCCCCTGTGCCCCACCTAGACTCCCACCTACTTCTCCCCTAACCCTTCCTGCCACTTTGAGTTGAGTTTATTGTCACGTGTTCCGAGGTACAGTGGAAAACTTTTGTATTCATTACTCCCTCTGGAAAGCTTGCTCTGGCTTCACAATCCACAACTCTTCAAACCTGCCTCACACCTACTGCTCTTATCTCTGGTCTTTGTTCCAAACATCTGCCTATCAAAACAATTCCTCAGCTGTCCACCTATTACCTGCCACGCTTTCTCCTGCCTCTCCCCTTATCCAGCTTTCTTCTCCCCCCCCCCACCCGCTACAATTAGTTTAAAGAAGGGTCTCGGCCCAAAACGTCACCTGTCCATGTTCTTCTGAGATGCTGCCTAACCTGCTGTTACTCCAATGCACTTTGTGTCCTTTTGTGTATTAACCAGCATCTCCAGTTCTTTGTATAGGAAGGACTGCAGATGCTGGTTTAAACCGAAGATAGACACAAAAAGCTGGAGTAACTCAAGGGGTCAGACAGCATCTCTGGAGAAAAGGAATAGGTGATGTTTCAGGTCGAGACTCTTCTTCAGACCAAGAGTCAGGGGAAAGAGAAACAAGAGATATAGATGGTGATATAGAGAGATATAGAACAAAAAGATACGCAAAAAAAGTAATGATGATAAAAGAAACAGGCCGTTGTCAGCTTATTTCTCTACAATGTGAGACACAAACTGCAGTTCTCCCATTTTGACATCCAAGTACACTTAGTCTAATCTCTGGGCAATAACATTCAAAACGTACCACACCTGTCGCCGGATACATCATTAAGACGGAGACACAAGAGACTGCAGGTGCTTGAATCTGGAGCAACAAAACATGTTGGAGGAACTCGGGTTAAGCAGCAGCTGTGAAGAAAAATGGATGATCGATGCTTCACAGGTTCTGCCTGACCCGCTGAGTTCCTCTAAAATTTTGTTTTTGGGATACTTCATTCATTGAGAGAAAAAAATGCAGATGTCTGAATAAATTAATTCCTTCAATATGACATCAAGACATGAGTGTTTACTATATTTGAGGGTGTTTTTATTTTTAAAAGGTTCCTCTCGGCGGCACGGTGACGCAGCGGTAGAATAAGGGGTAGGCCATTTAGAACTGAGATGAGGAAAATCTTTTTCAGTCAGAGTTGTGAATCTGTGGAATTCTCTGCCTCAGAAGGCAGTGGAGGCCAATTCTCTGAATGCATTCAAGAGAGAGCTAGATAGAGCTCTTAAGGATAGCGGAGTCAGGAGGTATGGGGAGAAGGCAGGAACGGGATACTGATTGAGCATGATCAGCCATGATCACATTGAATGGCGGTGCTGGCTCGAAGGACCGAATGGCCTCCTCCTGCACCTATTGTCTATTGTCTATTATTTGCTGCCATACAGCGCTTGCAGCGCCGGAGACCCGGTTCGATCCCGACTACGGGCGCTGTCTGTACGAAGTTTGTACGTTCTCCCCGTGACCTGCGTGGGTTTTCTCCGAGATCTTCGGTTTCCTCCCACACTCCAAAGACGTGCAGGTATGTAGGTTAATTAGCTTGGTGTATGTGTAAATTGTCCCCTAGTGTATGTAGGATAGTGTTAATATGCGATGCGGACTCGGTGCGGTCGATGCAGACTCGATGGCCCGAAGGGCCTGTTTCCACGTTATATCTCTAAATTAAACGAAACTAAATTCTCCAAAGTTAATTTTTTTAAAAAAATTCTGAATACAGTGGTCTATGGCCATAAAAGGTCAGGGGCAGCATGGTGGCGCAGTGGTAGAGTTGCTGCCTTACAGCGCCAGGGACCCGGGCTGGATCCTGACCATGGGTGCTGTCTGTATGGAGTTTGTACGTTCTCCCCCTGACCCGCGTGGGTTTTCTCCGGGTGCTCCAGTTTCCTCCCACACTCCAAAGACGTACAGGTTTGTAGTTGAATTGGCTTGGTAAATTGTAAATTGTCCCTAGCGTGTGTAAGATAGTGTTAATGTGCGGGGATCACTGGCCGGCGCGGGCTTGGCGGGCCGAAGGGCCTGTTACCGCGGTGTAGGGCGAATACTAAAACTTGTGCCTATCTTTTAAGCGGCGCTGGCTTGAAGGGCCGAATGGCCTCCTCCTGCACCTGTTGTCTATTGCTCATAGTTGAGGCAGCTTTCAAAACGAGTGCAGAGCTAGCTCATTCTTACACAAAATCAGCATTACAAACCAGCAGTATGAACATTGATTTAAGATAAAACCTCAATCGGAAAATGAGTTAAAAAAAGACACTCAGCAGGCTCTGAAATGCAGTGTCTGTAAGAGTGATGGAGTCAGATTCAAGAATAGCTTTTGATAAGGAATAGGGTAATAAAGAACAGGATAGTGCACTAATGGTTTTGCTCTTTCAAAGGTGAGAGATGCCATGGGACGTGACAGTGGTGTAGTGGTAAGCTACTGCCTGCCTTCCAGCGCCAGAAACCCGGGTTCGATCCTTAACTACAGGTGCTCATCTGTACGGAGTTTGTACGTTCTGTGCTCCCTGTGACCGCCTGGGGTTTTCTCCGAGATCTTCAGTTTCGTCCCACATTCCAAAGATGTACAAGTTTGTACGTTAATTGGCTTGGTATAAAAGTAAATTGTCCCTAGTGTGTGTAGGATAGTGTTAGCCTGCGGGGATCGCTGGGCGGCACGGTAGCGCAGCGGTAGAGTTGCTGCTTTACAGCGAATGCAGCGCTGGAGACTCAGGTTCGATCCTGACTACGGGTGCTGCACTGTAAGGAGTTTGTACGTTCTCCCCGTGACCTGCGTGGGTTTTCTCCGAGATCTTCGGTTTCCTCCCACACTCCAAAGACGTACAGGTATGTAGGTTAATTGGCTGGGTAAATGTAAAAATTGTCCCTAGTGGGTGTAGGATAGTGTTAATGTGCGGGGATCACTGGGCGGCACGGACTTGGAGGGCCGAAAAGGCCTGTTTCCGGCTGTATATATATGATATGATATGATATGACAGTGCGGACTCGGTGGGCCAAAGGATCCCGTGATGAGTTAAGATTTCAGATGGGCCCATGGCGTTTTTCCCAGTGTTCATTTCGTTACTTGCACAGATATTCATAAATTCAGTAGTTATAGGTGCATAATTAGTCAATTCGGACAATCAGGCCTACTCCGCCATTCAATCGTGGCTGATCTATCTTTCCCTCAACCTTATTCTCCTGCCTTCTCCCCATAACTGCTGACACACTTTTTAATCAAGAACCTTAAAAATATCCATTGACGGCCTCCACAGCCATCTGTGGCAATGAATTCCATTGATTCACCACCCTCTGACCAAAGAAACTACCTTCCCATGTCCTTTCCAAAGGTACGTCCTTTTATTCTGAGGCTGCGCCCTCTGGTCCTAGACTCTCCCACTATTGGAAACATGCTCTCCACATCCACTCTATCCAGGCATTTCACTATTCCGTAAGTTCACAAGTTATTGGAGTAGAATTAGGCCATTCGGCCCATGATTGATCAGCATTCAATCATGGCTGATCTCTGCCTCCCCGTCCCATTTTCCTGCCTTCTCCCCATAACCCCTGACACCCGTTCCAATCAAGAATTTGTCTACCTCTGCCATAAAAATATCCACTGATTTGGCCTTCACAGCCCTCTGTGGCAATGGGTTCCACAGATTAACTACCCTCTAACTAAAGAATGAGTTCCCTCCTTATTCAAGATCAATGGATACAATATACTGATGGAGCCAGTTAAAGGTTATATACTGATGGTAGTTAAAAAGACTGCAAGTAGTCATCTACTTGATTAAAATCTTGACCTAGTTAGGACCCTTCCTTGACATTAAGGTGCCTGGGAACAACATTTTCATTCATTGAGTGCTAGTCTCCAAATGTATCAGTAAATAATCTGGTGACTAGGTCGTTAAGCATCATGAAACAAAAGGCCAATTGTTACAGTGTGCTATTGCTCAATTCCCATTATACACTGCACTGACAAAGGAGAGTCCTTGAAGATTCAATGAGGATAGGAAATATTGGAATAGTGCAAGGCCTGGATAGAGTGGATATGGAGAGGACATTTCCACTTGTGGGAGCGTCTAGGACCAGAGGCCAGAGCCTCAGAATAAAAGGACGCACCTTAAAAAGACGAGGAAGAATTTATTCAGCGGGTAGTGAATCCGTGGAATTCATTACCACAGACGGTTGTCGAGGGCAAAGTTGATGGATATTTTTAAGGCAGAGATTGACAGATTCTTGATTAGTATGGGTGTCAGGGGTTATGGGGAGAGGCCAGGAGAATGGGGTTGAGAGGGAAAGATAGATCAGCCACGATTGAACGGCAGAGTAGACTGAAGAAGGGTCTTGACCCGAAATGTCAGCCATTCCTTCTCTCCAGAGATGCTGCCTGTCACGCTGAGTTACTCCAGCTTTTTTTGTGTCTATCTTCGGCAGAGTAGATGTGATGGGCTGATAGACTCCTAGAACTTAGAACTGCAGAATATGGAAAAAGTCTTAAATGAATAATCCCCCCCATATGTATTTAACGTGGATAATGAAATGGAAGTCAGTGAGTTCATGGAATTGAGCAGTGATATCCTTGAGCATATCAACATTACAAAAAAGGTGGTGTTGGAGGTCTTGAAGTGCTTGAAGGTGCATAAATCCCCAGTGTCTGACCACATGTTATGGCAAGCAAGAATGGAGATATATATCAATTTGGAAAGTAGACAAGAGGATGGTGGATATAATTTAACTCTGACAGGTATAAGCAGATGCATTCTGGAAAGTTAAACTAGGGCATAGAACAGAAAACTAGGTGCAGGAGTAGGCTATTCGGACCTTCGAGCCGGCACCGCCATTCAATATGATCATAGCTGATCATCTAAAATCAGTCCCCTGTTCCTGCTTTTCCCCCCCTATCCCTTGATTCCGTTAGCCCCAAGAGCTAAATTTAACTCTTTCTTGAAAACATCCAGTGAATTGGCCTCCACTGCCTTCAGTGGCAGAGAATTCCACAGATTCACGACTCTCTGGGTGAAATAGTCTTTACTCATCTCATTCCTAAATGGCCTACCCTGTATTCTTAAACTGTGATCCCTGGTTCTGGACTCCCCCAACATTGGGAACATTTTTCCTGCATCTAGCCAGTCCAATCCTTTAAGAATTTTATATGTTTCGAAAAAATCTCCTCTCATCCTTCTAAATTCCAGTGAATACAAGCCCAGTCGACCCATTCTTTCATCATATGTCAGTCCCGCCATCCCGGGAATTAACCTGGTGAACCTACGCTGCATTCCCTCAATAGCAATAATGTCCTTCCTCAAATTAGGAGACCAAAATTGCACACAATACTCCAGATGTGGTCTCACCAGGGCCCTGTACAACTGCAGTAGGACCTCCTTGCTCCTAAACTCAAATCATCTCGCAATGAAGGTCAACATGCCATTCATTACCTTTCTTCACTGCCTGCTGTACCTGCATGCTTACTTTCAGTGACTGATGTACAAGCACACCCAGGTCTCGTTGAACCTCCCCTTTTCCTAATCTGACACCATTCAGATAATAATCTGCCTTCCTGTTCTTGTCACCAAAGTGGATAACCTCACATTTATCCACATTATACTGCATCTGCCATGCATCTGCCCACTCACCCAACCTATCCAAGTCACCCTGCAGCCTCATAGCATCCTCCTCGCAGCTCACACTGCCACCCAGCTTTATGTCATCCGCAAACTTGGAGATGTCACATTTAATTCCCTCGTCTAAATCGTTTATATATTGTAAATAACTGGGATCTCAGCACCGAGCCTTGCGCCACCCCACTAGTCAAGATAGGATATAGCAGGACCCTTGAGAGTCTGTAGGAAAGAACTGCTGGTTTACACCGAAAATAGACACAAAATGCTGGAGTAACTCAGTGGAAGCATAGCTGGAGAAATGGAATGAGTGACGTTTTGGATCTGGAGAAGGGTCTCGACCCGAAACGTCACCTAAACGCACCCTCAAAAATCATCAGTAAACTTCAATACATTCAAAACTCCGCTGCCCATCTACTCACCCACACCCCGATCCGTGACCATATCACCCCCGTCCTTTACAAACTCCACTGGCTCCCCATCCCCCAGAGAATCCAGTACAAAATCCTCCTCATGACCTACAAAGCCCTCCATAATCTGGCCCCATCCTACCTGACTGACCTCCTCCACAGGCACACTCCCACCTGCACCCTCCGCTCTGCTGCTGCCAATCTCCTATCCCCCCACATCCGGACCAAACTCAGATCCTGGGGGGACAGGGCTTTCTCCATCGCTGCTCCCACCCTATGGAACTCACTACCTCAAACCGTCAGAGACTCCTCCACACTCACCACATTCAAAACATCACTGAAGTCTCACCTGTTCAGTATTGCCTTCAACCACTGAAGGTCACCCCACCTTCTCATCATCATCATCATATATATACAGCCGGAAACAAGCCTTTTCGGCCCACCAAGTCCGTGCCGCCCAGCGATCCCCGTACATTAACACTATCCTACACCCACTAGGGACATTTTTTACATTTACCCAGCCAATTAACCTACATACCTGCACGTCTCCTTTCTCTGTTCGTTTACTTATTTATCTATTTATTCACTTCCCTATGTTCCCGCGGTCTAGGCTTAAGCTCAGGGGTGACCGCGCTTTTGCGGTTGCAGCTCCTAGACTGTGGAACAGCATCCCTCTCCCCATCAGAACTGCCCCCTCCATCGACTCCTTTAAGTCCAGGCTCAAAACCTATTTCTACTCCCTAGCGTTTGAGGCTCATTGAGGAGGCGCTGTGAACTGTTTGCGTGCTACTACTGTACGTTTCATTTTTTTCCATTGGAACCTAATCAGATGTACAGCACTTTGGTCAACGTGGGTTGTTTTTAAATGTGCTATACAAATAAAATTGACTTGACTTGACTTGACTCTAAATCCCTGTAAAGCGTCTTTGAGTATATGAAAAGCGCTATATAAATTTAATGTATTATTATTATTATTTTCTCTCCCGAGATGCTGCCCGTCTCGCTGAGTTACTCTGGCATTCTGTGTCTACTTTCTATTGTTGATAAATAGTTGGGTACTCCAGCATTTTGTGTCTATCTCCGGTGTAAACCAGCATCTGCAGTTCCTTCCTACACAGTTCGGTATTTATGTTGTATTATCTTAAACACGCAAATCGCAAAAACCTTGGCGGCGTTGCAAATAGTTAAAAGTCAAATGACGAAGTCAATAGAATTTTAGCCGCCCAAGATCTTGATCCAACCCCCCCCCCCCCCCCCCACTTTAATCCACGCAATCAATGTTGGATCACAACGTCGTAAATAACCCAGAATACAGATGCCTCGATTTACACGAGTTACACGTGCTTTCTGCGTGGCCTTCGCTGCCACAAACACTTTCAACTGGACACGATGTTATAACTTAAAACGGGGGTATTTATTCACAAAATGCTGGAGTAACTCAGCAGGTCAGGCAGCATCTCAGGAGAGAAGGAATGGGTGAAACGTCGCCCATTCCTTCTCTCCTGAGATGCTGCCTGACCTGCTGAGTTACTCCAGCATTTTGTGAATAAATACCTTCGATTTTTTACCAGCATCTGCAGTCATTTTCTTATACTTACTTAAAACGGGGATCTATCCAACTAACTGTTCACTTAACAGACAAGCCAAATAACGCCCCGGGCGGGCGGGCCAGTTCTACAGAGAGCCGCACCTTCAACAACAAACAACCAGGACCTCAGCGTGAGAGGGTATTCAGTTGGAGGAAGCTCGCCACACCTGCTATTCAAGTCGGTGTGTTTCATGGGACTGGCATTTCGACTTTGGGTTAGTTTGAGCGGTGTGTGTGTAGCAGGAGGAAGGAGACGCAAGACGCTTGTTTGCTGGAGTAACTCAGCGGGACAGGCAGCATCTCTGGAGAGAAGGAGTTGGTCGAGCGAGACCCTACTTCAGTCTGGGTAGGGGGTGACGAAGGAAGGATAAGGTGTGGAAACGAGAGATCAAAGGGGGTGAGGTTCAAGGAAAAAGTAGAATAAATCACTGTTGGCTGAGGGGAAGATGACAACGGGGCATACAATCAATTCAATTTAATCAGGAGGACAGTCAAACTAATGGGGGATGGAAAGAAGGGAGGGGATGGGGGAAAGCAAGTGTTACTTGACGTTATAAGCTGCCCAAGCGAGATATGAGGAATGCTTGGATTTGCGACGTCGGGGGTCAGTTCCGCGTCTCTCCTACAAGCCAATTGCAAGGCGAGCCATCGAGCCTGGTGGCTTGTACTACACATTTGTTTACCAAGATCTAGGAGCGGAGTAAAGCCATTCGGCCCATCAAGTCTACTCCGCTATTCAATCAGGGGGTATGGGGGAGAAGGCAGGAACGGGGTAGTGATTGAGAATGATCAGCCATGATCACATTGAATGGCGGTGCGTACAGGCTCGAAGGGCCGAATGGCCTCCTCCTGCACCTATTGTCTACTGTCCCCCCCTTCCCAGATCTCCCTCTATCTTCCTGTCTCCACCTATATCCTTCCTTTGTCCCGCCCCCCTGACATCAGTCTGAAGAAGGGTCTCGACCCGAAACGTCACCCATTCCTTCTCTCCCGAGATGCTGCCTGACCTGCTGAGTTACTCCAGCATTTTGTGAATAAATCGATTTGTACCAGCATCTGCAGTTATTTTCTTATAATATATGTCTATTGTCAATGATGGCTGATCTATCTGTCCCTCTCAACCCAATTCTCCTGCCTTCTCCCCACAACCCCTGACGCCTGTACTAATGCAGAACTACTCAACAATCTGCCAATAACTCAGCGGGTCAGGCAGCATCTCGGGAGAGAAGGAATTCAGATTGAAGAAGGGTCTCGACCCGAAACGTCACCCATTCCTTCTCTCCAGAGATGCTGCCTGACCCGCCGAGTTACTCCAGCATTGTGTGTCTAACTTCGATTTAAACCAGCATCTGCAGTTTTATTTTTCCAACAACAATCTGCCAATCTCCGCCTTCCATTGACTTGACCTCCACAGCCATCTGTGGCATAGCCAAGAATATATATATATATATATATATTCTTGGCTATATATGAAGGCCTGGGTTAGATTTGCAACTTTTTAAAAAAAAGCAAAGGAGAGTATTAACACCAGTAGTTTGGAGTTAAACTAAAAACAGGTGGGGCGAGCTTAAACTGGGTACGTTTACAAGAGCTTCTAACGAAAGACCCACACAGAGTGGAAAGAGCCGAGTCTCTTATCACCACCCCCCCCCCCCCCACAAACAACAACATCTCCTTGAAACAAACAGCCGGTCTTCACACCCGGTCCTTCAAAAATTGCACAGATCGAACCACACCCTGCGGGCGACTGCCAATATATGATCCATAAAAGGCGAGTTCTGGTGAACCCAACTCATCGGCACACAATTCACCCCGAATAATCAATTACTCCATCAATGTCAAATCACCCACACAGCGCTGTTAATGTTGACCGATTGCTCGCTCGTCGGTTAATTCAACCTCATCTCTCGTTCTTCCCAACTTCCTTTTCTTGGCTGTTGAGCTGTATTTTTTTGGGTACTTGCCAACATTATCTTTCCTTCTTTTTTTTTTTTAAACACCCATATGTGTATATTTCTTTTTTAAAAAGAGGGGAAGCGGGGAGACCACGTCTTCTGTCTGTGGGCATTGATGGAGTCTAGCAGCTGCGCTATTAGATTCTACTGCGATTCCTTGAAACCTACCGGAGATTTTTCAATCTCAGCTACATACCGGACGCGGTATACAGTGAGTGGGTTTCTGGCGCCGATTGCCAGCTCAATAGGGATCGCCTTCCACTCTTCACTCAGGGGAAAGGGAAACGTTTCTATTCTTACCCCCCTCCCCTCCTCCACCCCTCCCTTTTCCCCTTCCCTTTCCCTCTGCACACATTTTGTTTATTTTAATGGGACTAACAGATTTTTGTTATGCGCGTCTGATTTTAAACCTTTCCTCGGGGCGTTAGTTGTTATGGAGATGAACAGATCGGAATGGGTGGAGGAGGGAGGGAGGGAGGGAGGGAGGGGAACAAAATAGTTGCCTTGTGTTGTGGATACGCACATATTTCGGGAAGGGGAATAGTGTGTATTACCTGCTATCTGCCTTAGACGTGTTGGGACAAGGCGGTGGGTGAAGAACAGTCTGATTTTCTTCCATTTCCACCACACACTTGGTGTTGAGATCCATCTCTGCGGAACATCAGTCAACATGTCACCAGAATTAAGCCCACCACCCAAGTCTCCCTCTTCCCCCCCAAAGTCTTCCTCTCCCCCCCAAAGTCTTCCTCTCCCCCCCAAAGTCTCCCTCTCCCCCCCCCAAAGTCTCCCTCTTCCCCCCCAAAGTCTCCCTCTTCCCCCAAAGTCTCCCTCTTCCCCCAAAGTCTCCCTCTTCCCCCAAAGTCTCCCTTTTCCCCCCCAAAGTCTCCCTCCCCCCCAAAGTCTCCCTCTTCCCCCCAAAGTCTCCCTCTTCCCCCCCAAAGTCTCCCTCTTCCCCCCAAAGTCTCCCTCTTCCCCCCCAAAGTCTCCCTCTTCCCCCAAAGTCTCCCTCTTCCCCCAAAGTCTCCCTTTTCCCCCCCAAAGTCTCCCTCCCCCCCAAAGTCTCCCTCTTCCCCCCAAAGTCTCCCTCTTCCCCCAAAGTCTCCCTCTTCCCCCCAAAGTCTCCCTCTTCCCCCCCAAAGTCTCCCTCTTCCCCCAAAGTCTCCCTCTTCCCCCCAAAGTCTCCCTCTTCCCCCCCAGTCTCCCTCTCCCCCCCCCCCAAAGTCTCCCTCTCTCCTCCCTCATCCCCCCCTCCAAGTTTCCCCCTCTTTTCCTCCCTCCCCTTCCCTCCCTCCCTCCCTCCACTACCAACGATGAATGCAATGCAGACTGTTTATGACTGTCGAGGGAAAAAAACAAAACCCTCACTCACAGAAAGTGCAATCGCTATTTTGAAGGGAAGGCAGATGAATTAATGTGAATTGTTGCTCACCTCGTCGGTTCATGGGCCGGACCCTCACTGCAACTTTCACCTTGGAATCCGACATTTTCACACACTTTCCTTTCCTCACTCTCTCTCTCTCTCTCTCTCTCTCTCCCGCGACGGTCCTGTGTTAACTTGCACTTCTTAATTCCTCTCGGTTGCTCAGTCTGCCGCGAAGCTCTTCTCCCCGGCGTCTCGCCCTGCAGCAAACCACGGGTCCATTACTCGAGACGGAGTGGAAGAGCAAAGAGGGGGGAAGATCCTCTTGTGTGGGGGTGGGGAGGGGGATTTTTTTTCTTCTCTCTGCACTCTCTCCTCCTTTGCTAACCAGAGATGTTCCACTCCTCTCCCTTCATCGCCGCCATGTTACAGGCGTTCAATCAGCCCCCCAAGTCGGAGATTCCCGAAACACGGAGACCAGACTCGAGAGAATCTCCGCTCTTGGCGGAAAGAGCCGAGGACAAGGGCGCTCGGGCTTCACCAGGCAACTGGGTCGCTGTCACGGAAACACCCGAATGGACTCGGGTCAACAAGCAAGCAACACCACAAGACCATGCCCATTCCCTCTCTCCTGAGATGCTGCCTGACCTGCTGAGTTACTCCAGCGATAGGCAATAGGTGCAGGAGGAGGCCATTCGGCCCTTCGAGCCAGCACTGCCATTCAATGTGATCATGGCTGATCATTCTCAATCAGTACCCCGTTCCTGCCTTCTCCCCGTACCCCCTGACTCCGCTATCCTTAAGAGCTCTATAAGAAGATAACTGCAGATGCTGGTACAAATCAAACGTATTTATTCACAAAATGCTGGAGTAACTCAGCAGGTCAGGCAGCATCTCGGGAGAGAAGGAATGACAATAGACAATAGACAATAGGTGCAGGAGTAGGCCATTCAGCCCTTCGAGCCAGCACCGCCATTCAATGCGATCATGGCTGATCACTCTCAATCAGTACCCCGTTCCTGCCTTCTCCCCATACCCCCTCACTCCGCTATCCTTAAGAGCTCTATCCAGCTCTCTCTTGAAAGCATCCAACGAACTGGCCTCCACTGCCTTCTGAGGCAGAGAATTCCACACCTTCACCACTCTCTGACTGAAAAAGTTTTTCCTCATCTCAGTTCTAAATGGCCTACGCCTTATTCTTAAACTGTGTGGCCCCTGGTTCTGGACTCCCCCAACATTGGGAACATGTTTCCTGCCTCTAATGTGTCCAACCCCTTAATAATCTTATACGTTTCGATAAGATCTTTTGTGTCCAAGACCAAGACAAGACAAGACCAAGAAGTCTGAAGACACCGTCCGACACACAAAAAATATAGAAACCTGGAGCAACTCAGCGAGATCTCTGGAGAAAAAGGAATAGGTGACTCTTCAGATCGAGACCCTTCTTCAGACTGAGAGTCAGGGGAAAGGGAAACGTTTCTATTCTATGCTTAACTTTTTCAATGCTTGATAGATAGAGCTCTAGGGGCGAGTGGAATCAAGGAAGAAGGCAGGCAAAGGTCACCGATTGTAATAAATAATAAGTGTAAGAAAATAACTGCAGATGCTAGTACAAATCAAAGGTATTTATTCACAAAATGCTGGAGTAACTCAGCAGGTCAGGCAGCATCTCGGGAGAGAAGGAATGGGCAACGATTCGGGTCGAGACCCTTCTTCAGAAAATAATAATAAATAGCCTTTATTGTCATCCAAAAAAAACAAGTCTTTTGGACGAAATTCCGTTACCCGCAGTCCAACAATAAGAGCAATAAAAATAAGCAATAACACACACAATCACAAACCAACACAAAACAAAAAAAAGAAACATCCATCACAGTGAGTCTCCTCCAGTCCCCTCCTCACTGTGATGGAAGGCCAGAATGTCTTTTCTCTTCCCCTGCCGTCTTCTCCCGCGGTCAGGCTGTTGAAGTTGCCACGTCGGGCCGGTCGGGGTAGATGATCAGCCATGATCACAATGAATGGCAGTGCTGGCTCAAAGGGCCAAATGGCCTCCTCCTGCACCTATTTTCTATGTTTCTATGAGAGATATAGACTGTGATATATTCTGAAGAAGGGTCATAGAGTGATACAGGGTGGGAACAGGCCCTTTGGCCCAACTTGCCCACACTGGCCAACATGTCCCATCAACACTAGTCCCACCTGTGTGCATTTGGCCCACATCTGTCTAAACCTGCCCCATCCATGTACCTGTCCAAATGTTTCTTAAACGTTACGATAGTTCCTGCCTCAACTACTTCCTCCGGCAGCTCGTTCCATACACCCACCACCCTTTGTGTGAAAAAAGACATCCCACAGATAATGAGTGTTCAGCTAAATGAATCAAGGCTTAGTCTCGGCGATGTAAAAGAGGCCACATCAGGAACACCTGATGGAGTAGGTGAGGTTAGTGGAGGTGCACGTGAAACTCTGCCTCAGCTACAGCCTAGAGTCAGAGAGTCATAGAATGATACAGCCCTTCGGCCCAACTACCCCACACCGGCCAACATGTCCCAGCTACACTAGTCACACCTGCCTGTGTGTGGTCCTTATCCCTCCAAACTTGTCATATCCATGTACCTGTCTGGGGTCTCGACCCAAAACGTCACACATTCCTTCTCTCCCGAGAAGCTTCCTGACCCTCTGACTTACTCCAGCACTTTGTGTCTATCTTCTATCTTCGGTTTAAACCAGCATCTGCAGTTCCTTCCTACACAAGACCACGAACCACTGGCTAAAAGCATTCAGTGGTCGATTGCAAACCTCATGGGGAAAAAAAGATCCAAAATTCAAGTAAGGAGAATGTTTTTTCACTAAAAATCTTATGCCATTGGTGACAGGAGCAGAATTAGGCCATTCGGCCCATCAAGTCTACTCTGCCATTCGATCATGGCTGATCTATCTCCCTCCTAACCCCATTTTCCCCATAACTTGTTGACACCCATGGCGCAGCGGTAGAGTTGCTGCCTTACAGCGCTTGCAGCTTTGTAGGTTAATTGGCTTGGTATAAATATAAATTGTCCCTAGTGCATGTAGGATAGTATTAATTTGCGGGGATCGCTGGGCGGCCTGGACTAGGTGGACCGAAGGGCCTGATCCCGCGTTGAATCTCTAACTAAAATTACTCAAAGAGATTGTCATTTTGTGTAGGAAGGAACTGTAGATGCTGGTTTAAACCGAAGATAGACACAAAAAGCTGGAGTAACTCAGTGGGACAGGCAGCGTCTCTGGAGAGGAATGGGTCTCAAGAGGGTCTCCTTCTCACCAGAGATGCTGGCTGTCCTGCTGAGTTAACTCCAGCTTTTTGTGCCCATCTTAGGTTGTAAATTTGGTCAGAAAGAAAAAAAGGGTTTAAGAAGATGGAATCTAACAGGAGCTTTGAGGAATCTCAAATTGTGAGAGGCCTACAGAGGGTGAATAGAAAGCATATATTTCCTCGGGCAGAACGATCAACAAATTAGAAAACGAAGATTTAAGGTAACCGAGGCTTTGAGGAAAACATCCTCCACCACAAAAATTATGAGGTTTGTTATCCCCCGAAGGAAATGTTGGAGGCAGAAACTTTCATCACAATTTAAAAAATATCCGTGGATAACAATATAAAATGCTGTAATTGAAAGGTTTACAGATGGAGCGCTGGGAATCGGAATTAACCTAAATAGCTTTTTGTTCTTTCTGGCTGGTAGGAACAAGATAAGCCATTTGTGTTGCTTTTATGTTATATTTTGCCCGAATTTAATCAATCTACAACTGTTGCAAATCCCTCTCATGCTTAGCATTTGGTATTTTCTCTTTTTCATTTTTATTTCATTTTTTCCCTGAGACTGAAAGACATAAATCTCTGTAGGTTTAGGTTCATTAGAGTTGGGTTCATTCGAGTGAGATTTAGCTCTAACGGCTAAAGGAATCAAGGGAAATGGGGGAAAAAGAGGGAAAGGGGTACTGATTTTGGATGATCAGCCATGATCATATTGAATGCTGGCTCGAAGGGCCGAATGGCCTACTCCTGCACCTATTTTCTATGTTTCTATTGTAGATTGCGGTACAGTGAAAATTTTAGTTTTCCATGCTATTCAATCACATCAGGTAATACGACACATAAATATAATCAAGTCAAACTCAAGTACAATAGGCAGAACAAAGGGGAAGATACCGAATTCAGAATATAGTTCTCAGCATTTGTAGTCTATCAGTTCCATAGACAGAATCTAATGTCGGCTGTATAATGTACAGTGGTTTAGAGATGAATCGGATAGTATCCCAGTTTATGGAGGACCATTCAGGAGCCTGGTAACAAAAGAGAATATTTAACTTGCCAATCATTAATATTGTAGTGACCATAGAGAATGGTCCAGGTCGTCGAACCCTCGGATTGGCCAGCGAGGTCACGTGGGAACGTGACCATGGGGATTGGTCCAGGGAGCGACATCGCTGATTGGCCAGCGATGTCATGTGCGCGTTTGGCGCCCGATTTAGTCAGTTCGGCGAAGTCTTCAAGGAAGACAGTAAGTTTGTAATGGTTGTCCTTTACCTTGTTGTTTAACTCTGTATTCGAATATTGCGGCTGCAATAAACTTCTTCTACAACCAACAAGTTTCGGACTCGCCATATTGGTGACCCCGACGTGATCTGGACGATCACCGACTGAGCAGGAACCCGACGCCTCGTTGACGATGACCGAGCCGGGCACACCGGAGTCAAGCGCCGGAAGCGTTCATCTTCCGTTGTTTTGGACGCACGCACCGCAAGCTTGGTTTATCCACATCGAGGCTCAATTTCATATAAAGAAGGTGTCGGACGAATCCACGAAGTACTACCACCTCATCAGCGCTCTATCGCCGGACACAACCAAGCGCGTGATGCGGTTCATCGTGGATCCACCTGCGGAAAACAAGTACGAGGCCATGAAGAAAGTATTACTGCGAACCTTCGGGTTTAATAAGCATGGTGGTGCGGCAAAACTTCTGCACCTACCAGGTCTTGGAGACCAACTGCCTTCCGTCCTCATGGCCGAAATGATGATGCTAGCCGGTGAGCATACGGATTGCCCTATGTTCGAACAGGCATTCCGCGAGAAACTTCCCGAGGATGTCCGACTGCTGCTCACGGATTGTTCTTTTAAGGACCCCGAAGCATAGGCAGCGAAAGCGGACGCGCTCATAGCGGCAAAAAACAAGGCAAGTGGTTCGATCAACAAAGTCTCGACATCAGTGACCACGCCACAGCGACGGCAAGATGGCGCCACGTCTCCCGCCAATTCTCCGAAAGCCCGCCAAAAAGATCCGCACAAGCGCGGCTGGTGCTATTATCACCTACGATGGGGTAACGAATCCCGCAACTGCCGTTTGCCTTGTACCTTCGCGGGAAATGCCTCGGCCGATCGTACATAGGGGCAGTTACGATTGGCCAGAACCGGCGCCTCTATGTCCATGATCGATTCACGGACACAGAATTTTTGGTAGACACGGGAGCCATCGTCAGCATAGTGCCGCCGACCGACCTCGAAACCAGATCGGGTAAAACAGGTCCCACCCTCATCGCGGTTAATGGTAGCCCAATTCGCACTTTCGGTACACGGAAGATGTCCCTTGTGTTAGGCCTCCGCACGTACGAATGGCCATTCATCATAGCCGACGTCAAACAAGCGATCCTGGGCGCAGAATTTCTCTGGGCTTTTTCACTGGTTCCTGATGTCCGCGGTAACGACCTCCGACCCTCCGCCGAAGATGAGCACGTCGCTCCGACAATCGCCTCCTTGCCCAGCCCTATTGTCCAGGCCGTCGTCGCGGCCCCCGACTCGTATGCTGCGATTCTTGCAGAGTTTCCGGAGCTGCTCGTCCAACGTTTTGACACGCCTTCGGCTAAGCACGGTGTGGTCCATCACATCCGCACCGAAGGCCCTCCCGTTTTCGCTCGGGCCAGGAGACTACCGCCAGACAAACTGGTGGTGGCAAGGGCGGAGTTCAGGAAAATGGAGGAAATGGGAATTGTCCGTCAGTCTGACAGCCCGTGGGCCTCGCCGTTACACATGGTCTCCAAAGCATCTGGGGGGTGGAGACCATGTGGCGATTATCGGCGTCTCAATGCTGTCACCACGGCTGATCGCTACCCCATACCGCACCTACAGGATTTTTCATCTGGGCTGGAAGGAGCGGTGGTGTTTTCCAAAATCGATTTGGTGCGAGGATACCATCAGATTCCGGTGCGACCGGAGGACATACAGAAAACTGCAACAATTACTCCGTTCGGGTTGTTTGAATGGTTGCGTATGCCTTTCGGTTTAAAGAACGCGGCACAGGCTTTCCAGCGACTGATGGACCGCGTGGGACGGGGTTTACCGTTTTTGTTTATTTATTTAGATGACATCCTGGTAGCCAGCCCCTCCGTGCAGGAACACCAGGCCCATTTGCGGACCGTGTTCCAGCGGCTCCAAGACCACGGGCTCATAATCCAACCCTCCAAATGTCAATTCGGCCTTCCTGCTCTTGATTTTCTAGGGCACAGAATTACCCCTGCCGGCGCCTCCCCTTTGCCCGAAAAGGTGGAGGCTATCCGGGCATTTCCTAGGCCCACCACAGTAAAAGGGCTACAGGAGTTCGTAGGCATGGTTAATTTCTACCATAGGTTCGTTCCGGCAGCTGCGCGAGTCATGCGCCCACTCTTCCAATGCCTTGCAGGGAATCCGGTAGAGTTGTTGTGGTCCCCGACCGCTGAGTCGGCTTTTACAGCAGCTAAGGCAGCCTTGGCAGACGCCACCATGTTGGTCCATCCGAGCCCCTCCGCCCCCACGGCCCTGACGGTTGACGCCTCTGACGTGGCGGTGGGCGGGGTTCTGGAGCAGCAGGTCGGTGGCCGTTGGCAGCCTTTAGCGTTTTTCAGCCGGCAACTAAATTCGGCTGAGCTGAAGTATAGCGCATTTGACCGAGAGCTTCTGGCTCTCTATTTAGCTGTTCGTCATTTCAGGTACTTCCTCGAGGGCCGCCCATTTGTGGCCTTTACGGACCACAAACCATTAACATTTGCTTTTTTGAAATTGTCTGACCCATGGTCGGCCCGCCAGCAGCGGCACCTGACTGCTATCTCCGAATTTACCACCGATGTCCGTCATGTCGCGGGTAAGCTTAATGCCGTTGCTGACGCCCTGTCTAGACCTGCTTGTTCCCCTATTTCGGCGGTGGACTGCGAAGTGGATCCCCAGGAGCTTGCGGAGGCACAGCTTCTGGCGGATACCGTTTCGGCTTACCGGTCCACCACTTCGGGATTGAAGTTGGCCCAGGTAGCTTGTGGGTCGGCGGGCACAAAAGTCTGGTGCGATGTTTCTCTTCCCCGTCCCAGGCCGGTAGTACCGCCCTCCCTTCAGCGCCGGGTTTTCGATGCCATTCATGGGCTGGCGCACCCGTCCATCCGCTCCCATTGTTTGATATTTCGTCAGCGTCTTGTGCTAGGACTTTGGCCCTTCATTGGGTAGCTCGTTTCGGGGTCCCGGCAGTTATTACCACTGACAGAGGGCCACAGTTCACTTCGTCCCTCTGGGCCGCGCTTGCAGAACTGTACGGGTCCAAGTTACAACCCACGACTGCATATCACCCCCAGGCAAATGGACTCGTAGAAAGGTTCCACCGCCAACTTAAGGCGTCCCTCAGTGCAAGGCTTGAAGGCCCGGACTGGGTAGACCAGCTCCCTTGGGTTCTGTTGGGCATCCGGACTGCTCCCAAGCTAGATCTCGGTGCGTCGTCCGCAGAGCTAGTATATGGCTCGACACTTCGAGTACCCGGAGATCTGTTTCCGGACCCTTCAGACCAGCTGCCTACAGTCCCATCAGTGTTAGCGTCTCTCCGGGAACGGGTGGGCTCCCTGGCTCCAGTTCCGACTTCACGTCATGGGTGTCCCATGGTATATGAACCGCTTTCACTGAAGGACTGTGAGTTCGTTTTTCTGCGAAAAGATTCCCATCGCGCCCCGTTGCAGAGGGTCTATCAAGGGCCGTTCCGGGTTTTGCGTAAGGGAACGGCTACCTTCACCTTAGACATGGGCGGCAAGAGTGAGCTCGTCTCGGTGTCCCGGCTAAAACCTGCCCATTTGGATCCGGATCAACCAGTCCTGGTCGGTCAATCCCCTAGGAGAGGCCAACCTCCGTTAGTTCCGCTCAGTCCAGGACCCCCCGTTCCGACAGTCCCTCCTGGACCCCCCGTTCCGGCAGCTCCCCCAGGACCCCCCGTTCCGGCAGCTCCTCCAGGACCCCCCGTTCCGGTAGTTCCTCCAGGACCTCCCGTTCCGGCTGTTCCGCCAAGTCCGGAACCCCCGGCTCCTGTGGTTCAGGCTGTCCCTCTCCGTACTCGTTATGGTCGCGAAATCCGGCTCCCTGCTAGGTTCCGCACCTCGGGTTCTGGGGGGGGGTCATGTAGCGACCATAGAGAATGGTCCAGGTCGTCGAACCCTCGGATTGGCCAGCGAGGTCACGTGGGAACGCGACCATGGGGATTGGTCCAGGGAGCGACATCGCTGATTGGCCAGCGATGTCATGTGCGCGTTTGGCGCCCGATTTAGTCAGTTCGGCGAAGTCTTCAAGGAAGACAGTAAGTTTGTAATGGTTGTCCTTTACCTTGTTGTTTAACTCTGTATTCGAATATTGCGGCTGCAATAAACTTCTTCTACAACCAACAAGTTTCGGACTCGCCATAATATCAGTGTTTACCCTGTGTGTTTGCTTTCAGTGTAGGAAATAAGTTCAGTCATCCTTATCATTCAAATGCAAGCTTCACAATTTTGTTAATCTGGTACTTTGATCAGGAGAGGAAATGGGTGAGAAAAATCAAAACTGCCGTTATATACACACATGCTCATTATTCCCAGCGAGATAGACTTAATTTTTAAACGAAAGGGTGGAAAATTGGTTAATTTGGACATACATTCAAAGCAGCCAGGTGGCTGATAAATGTTAACAAATTGGTTGTAAAAAAACACTTAAAATGTGTTTGGTTTTGACCTTGTGTAAATAATCAAATGGAGCTGGATACATTTGCACTCCCACACGAAGATATGTTCAAACCTGCTGGAAATCTACGGAAACCTCCAAATACTTGGCAAAACCCCATTAATTTAAAAAAAGTACATTTGGCAATAACCAGTCAGAGAATCAACAACTCTGTGTTCACTGTGTGTAAACTCGCAACTCCAGTCACAGTGTTATCATATCATATCATATCATATATATACAGCCGGAAACAGGCCTTTTCGGCCCTCCAAGTCCGTGCCGCCCAGCGATCCCCGCACATTAACACTATCCTACACCCACTAGGGACAATTTTTACCTTTACCCAGCCAATTAACCTACATACCTGTACGTCTTTGGAGACGTTATCCAAATGTCCTTGATTTTCTAGGGTTATGTACAGCACAACATGAACAGCACAATAGGCCCTTCAGCCCACGATATCTGTGGCAAACATGATGCCAAATTAAAATAATCCAATCTGCCTGCCCATGATCCATCCCTCCATTCTATTGTCTATTGTCTATTCTTTGCATGTACCAGAATGTGAAAATAAAAACATTTTGTATAGACTAGGGCAGCACGGTGGCGCAACGGTAGAGTTGTTGCCTTATAGCGCTTGCAGCGCCGGAGACCCGAGTGCAGGAGGAGGCCATTTGGCCCCTCGAGCCAGCACCGCCATTCAATGTGATCATGGCGGATCACTCACAATCAGTACCCCATTCCTGCCCTCTCCCCATACCCCCTGACTCCGCTATCATTAAGAGCTCTATCTGACTCTCTTTTGAAAGCATCCAGAGAATTGGCCTCCACTGTCTTCTGAGGCCGAAGGGCCTGTTTCCGCACTGCATCTCTAAACTAAACTAAACTAAAAGTGCTGGAGGATAGACACAAAATGCTGGAGTAGCTCAGCGTGTCAGGCAGCATCTCTGGAGAAAAGGAATAGGTGACGTTTTGTGTCACTTTGGGTTTTCATATCTCCAATTTCCCTCTCCCCTGACTCAGTCTGAAGAAGGGTGACAACCTGAAACGGCACCTATTCTTTTCCTCCAGAGATTCTGCCTGACCCGCTGACTTACTCTAGCATTTTGTGTCTATCTTTGGTGTAAACCAGCGTCTGCAGTTCCTCCTGCACTCCAAGGTTCACCTAACAAACGGCTAACAGTGGCTAGCAATTCCTTTATCATCGTTACTTTTTGGCATATCTTTCATTCATTGTTCTTCATTTCTCCACATCATCGCCTATACATCTTGTTTCCCTTATCCCGAAACAGTCTGAAGAAGGGTCTCGACCTGAAACGTCACCCATTCCTTCTCTCCAGAGATGCTGCCTGAACCACTGAGTTACTCCAGCTTTTTGTGTCTATCTGCAAAGTGCTGGGGGAACTCGGCCGGCCAGGAAGCTACTGTCAGGTGTTCTCCCCGATTCCCCTTTCGCAACTCAACGATTTTACTTTCCCCTGACTCTCAGTCTGAAATAGGGTCTCGACCCAAAACATCACCCATTCCTTCTCTCCAGAGATAACAGATGCTGCTTGACCCGTTGAGTTATTCCAGATTTTTGTGTCTATCTTCGGTTTAAACCGGCATCTGCAGTTCCTTCCTGTGATGTAAGTAAAGTAAAGGGGGAGATGTGATGTAATTAAAGTAAAGGGGGAGATGTGATGTATATGTAATGTAAATGCCAGTGCCCCCTTGAGGCCAAGAACAGAAGCTGGCCAATGGGCTTGTGCCTTGTGACTGAGTGAGGTCACAAGCCCATTGGCCGTAGTGTCATTAGCTAATCACCTAAATTAAAATTTCAAAGAGCTGTTAACTATTGAAAATAAAACACTTTAGGCTTGATCAGAATACAAAGGCCATAAAGCTTATCCAAATTGCACACTAATTGAACAATTTTCATTTTCACTCTTTCCTGGTGCCAATAGAGTCTATTGGCACCAGGAAAGAGTGAAAATGAAAATTGTTCAATAGAGTCTATTGAATAGATAATAGATGCAGGAGTAGGCCATTCAGCCCTTCGAGCCAGCACCGCCATTCAATGTGATCATGGCTGATCATTCTCAATCAGTACCCCATTCCTGCCTTCTCCCCATATCCCTTGACTCCGCTATCTTTAAGAACTCTATCTAACCCTCTCTTGAAAGCATCCAGAGAATTGGCCTCCACTGCTTTTTGAGGCAGAGAATTCCACAGATTTACAACTCTCTGGGTGAATTTGTTTTCCTTCCCAGAATATAGTTCTCAGTGTTGTAGGACATCAGTTCCATAGACAAAGTCCAAAGTCCAAAGGTATGGGGAGAAGGCAGGAACGGGGCAGGATTGAGAATGATCAGCCATGATCACATTGAATGGCGGTGCTGGCTCGAAGGACCACATCAACCATGAATGGATTTACAAGAAAGGCGAAGCAGGGCTTTAGCTTCTGCAAGTCATCAAACCTGGCTAGGAAATAAGGCACAAAGGTTTACCTCCTTTAACGGTGAATGCAAAATCTTCCTCCCACTCTGGCTTAAAATTTCTGTTTTCATCTTCATATTTTCGTTTCTTACAATTTGATGACGCCACCTTCCTTCACAAAATTTTCACAGGCACTTTAAATAAAACTTGTATCCGAAGTGTACCAACTAGGTCTGCACAGTTCAACGTCTTGTGTTACACTGACGTGAATGCGGTCAGGCCTAGACTCATTAAGCCACCTGTGACCGGCGCACTCCCCGGCGCACCCAAATCTTTAACCCCCTGACCCATGACCTCAGTCTTCTGACATTCCTCTGTAACCCTTGCTGACCTGAAATTTCTTTAATCCCTCTGCCTCCCACCATTCCCTCCCCCAGCACTAAAGAACAATGCCTCACTCAGATTTAGCATTAAAATCAGGATTTAAATTCTTAAATATTTTTACTAACCATGAACATTAAACTTACTTTTTATTCCAATGGGGTCTCAATTCATACCCAGTAAATAATTATAAAGCTTGAAATGTTTTCTTATTTACCTTTTATATTAACTGTGATAAAAAAAGGAGCTCAGCCAACATATTTCCACGAGCCGCATATTAAAGGTCAAAGAGCCGCATGTAGCTCGCGAGCCGCGGTTTGGCCACCCCTGGTCTATTGTCTATTGTCCTCAATGGGGTAGAGGTGAATCGGACAGTACACTAGCTTACGGAAGGGCCATCAGAATCCTGATAACAGAGGGGCAAAAACTGTTGCAATTCTGGAGATACGCGCTTTGAAGCCTCTGTACCTTCTACCGGGTGGGAGCAGGGAGAACAAGGAATGACCGAGGTGGGACAAGTCTTTGATGATATTGGCAGCTTTTCAGAGGAAATGCGAAGTATAGATGGGGGTCAATGATGGGGAATTTGGTCTGTGCGATGGACTGGGCTACTTCTACAGTAATCTGCAATTTCTTGCGGTCTTGGGCAGAGCTGCTCCCAAACCAAGCTGTGATGCCACCCGATATATGCTTTCTATGGTACATCTGTAGAAGTTTGCAACAGTCACTGGAGACGTACCGAATTTCTTCAGAAAGTAGAGGCTTTGGTGTGCTTTCTTTGCTGTTGCAGCAATGTGGTTGGTCGACAACTGATTATTGGTAATATTAACCAATAACGGGCGGCACGGTGGCACAGCGATAGAGTTGCTGCCTTACAGCGAATGCAGTGCCGGAGACCCGGGTTCGATCCTGACTACGGGTGCTGTCTGTATGGAGTTTGTACGTTCTTCCCGTGACCTGCGTGGGTTTCCTCCGAGATCTTCGGTTTCCTTCCACACTCCAAAGATGTACAGGTATGTAGGTTCATTGGCTTGGTAAATGTAAAAATTGTCCCTAGTGTGTGTAGGATAGTGTTAATGTGAGGGAATCGCTGGTCGGTGGGCCGAAAGGGCCTGTTTCCTCGCTGTATCTCTAAACTAAAATTAACGACCTAATTTCTACATCTCAGCTACCTCAGCCACCATTATTACTTTTTCTTCTGCTGTCACAAGCAATTTTATTTCTAGTCTGAATAGAGTTATGTGTCAGGGGTTATGCGGAGAAGGCAGGAGAATGTGAGGGAAAGATAGATCAGCCATGATTGAATGGCGGAGTAGACTTGATGGGCCGAATGGCCTAATTCTGATCCTATCACTTATGAACATAGATAACTCGGTTTTGCTCCAGGTATTACTCATCAAGCTTGCGAATCGAAAAGGATTTTAATTCTGAATATGACCCAACAACCCTTGAAGCTGTCAACCATTTCTACTGCGGCACCATCGATGCTGATTGGGGCATGTACTGCACCATGCTTTCTCAAGTCAGTAACTAGCTCCTTCATCTTGCTGACCTTGAGGGAGAGGTTAATGTCCTGACACCATGTCACTAAGTTCTCCATCTCCTTCCTGCACCCTGTCTCTTAAGTCATACCTGAGTCTTTTGACAGAGAATATCTTGGTTGATATCTTTATTGTCATCTGCACTTGGCACAGTGAGTTTCTTTATTTGCATGCAATGGAAGTATGCAAGAGTCACCACACAAAGGGCATCGACAAAGTTACAAAAGTATTCAATATAGTCCCTCTTCCTTCTACCACCCTCCACCTCAGTCCCTCTCTGTTCTTGGAGCCTCCCCTCACCCCACGCTATGCCAGGTTCTTCTTCTTCTTCTTGCGTTTGAGGCAGCAGAAGTTATGTATCGCCCTCCAGGCGCTGTAGCCAGTGCAATGTGATGTTGTCGAGGGCCGTGAGGTCTACCCCTCCACCAGGGGGACGGAGGACAGTGCAGTCGAACATGACGTGCTGCGCTGTTTGCTGGTCTGCTCCACACACGCAGGCTGCTGATGGATGCAACCCCCAACGATGCATGTTGGCATTGAACCGGCCGACCCCTGTGCGGAACCGGTTCAGGGCGACCCACTCTTTGCGGGGCGTGTCCGAGCCGGGTGGGGCTGTGGTATTCGGTGCGACAATGAATTGAGGAGGTGGCGATGTCTGTTCCCAGCTGGTTCTCCATGCTCCTAGTATGTTGGAACCGGAGCCACAGAGGGTCGCTGCATGACGGGAGAAAGGGCGACGAGATGACAGTCGTTGAGGTCCCAGTTGCTGTGAATCCTGGGCGAGGTGGTGCAAAGGATGTTTGGCGTCCGATGGGGCCTTGCACACCAGCCTATGAGTGAAGAACTCTCTGCGAAGCTTGGCGGGTGCGATACCTGCGAGCACCGGCAGGAGATCCGTCGGAGTAGGGCGTAGGCAGCCGGTGATGATCCGCATGGTGTCGTTGAGGGTGGCGTCTAGCTTGCTGGTATGAGCGCTGCGGCACCATGCTGGGGCGCCGTACTCAGCGACGCTGTACACGAGTGCAAGAGCACTGGTTCGAAGAGTAGATGTCCTGGCACCCCATGACGATCCGGCCAAGCAACGCAGGAGGTTGTTCCGTGCCGAGACTTTAGCACGGAGAGCTTCAAGGTGTTGCTTGTAGGTCAGCTGCCGATCTAGTTTCACCCCGAGGTATGTAGGAAATGGGTTGTAGGGTAGGAGTGACCCATTGAGGGTGATGGTTAGCTGGCATTGAGCTTCCTTGTTGTTCAGGTGAAAGGCAGTTGTGGTGGTTTTTGCCACACTTGGTTGTATTCCCCAGGTTTCAAGGTAGCCCGCGACAAGTTCCATATCCACCGAGAGCACATCCTCAACGCCAGCACCTGATAAAGCCTCAACATTACATCATCGCTTTTATACTGCAGAACTCTCAAAATGAATGCTAGCATTACATTTACCTTCCTTACTACCAACTCAACTGGCAAAGTAATATTTTTGGAATCATGCACTAGCACTCCCAGGTCCCTTTGTGCCTCTGATTTCTGAATCCTCCCCCATTTAGAAATTGGGGGTAGGGTACTGACATGGATAGAAAATTGGTTGACAGACAGAAAGCAAAGAGTGGGGATAAATGGGTCCCTTTCGGAATGGTAGGCAGTGACCAGTGGGGTACCGCAAGGTTCGGTGCTGGGACCCCAGCTATTTACGATATACATTAATGACTTAGACGAAGGGACTAAAAGTACCATTAGCAAATTTGCAGATGTTACTAAGCTGGGGGGTAGTGTGAATTGTGAGGAAGATGCAATAAGGCTGCAGGGTGACTTGGACAGGTGGTGTGAGTGGGCGGATACATGGCAGATGCAGTTTAATGTAGATAAGTGTGAGGTTATTCACTTTGGAAGTAAGAATAGAAAGGCAGATTATTATCTGAATGGTGTCAAGTTAGGAGGAGGGGGAGTTCAACGAGATCTGGGTGTCCTAGTGCATCAGTCAATGAAAGGAGGCATGCAGGTACAGCAGGCAGTGAAGAAAGCCAATGGAATGTTGGCCTTCATAACAAGAGGAGTTGAGTATAGGAGCAAAGAGGTCCTTCTACAGTTGTACCGGGCCCTGGTGAGACCGCACCTGGAGTACTGTGTGCAGTTTTGGTCTCCAAATTTGAGGAAGGATATTCTTGCTATGGAGGGCGTGCAGCGTAGGTTCACTAGGTTAATTCCCGGAATGGCGGGACTGTCGTATGTTGAAAGGCTGGAGCGATTGGGCTTGTATACACTGGAATTTAGAAGGATGAGGGGGGATCTTATTGAAACATATAAGATAATTAGGGGATTGGACACATTAGAGGCAGGAAACATGTTCCCAATGTTGGGGGAGTCCAGAACAAGGGGCCACAGTTTAAGAATAAGGGGTAGGCCATTTAGAACGGAGATGAGGAAGAACCTTTTCAGTCAGAGAGTGGTGAAGGTGTGGAATTCTCTGCCTCAGAAGGCAGTGGAGGCCAGTTCGTTGGATGCTTTCAAGAGAAAGCTGGATAGAGCTCTTAAGGATAGCGGAGTGAGGGGGTATGGGGAGAAGGCATGAACGGGGTACTGATTGAGAATGATCAGCCATGATCGCATTGAATGGCGGTGCTGGCTCGAAGGGATGAATGGCCTACTCCTGCACCTATTGTCTATTGTCTATTGTCTATTGCCAACTCAATCAAAGCAACTAGAAAATGTTCTTGGAATCAGAAACAGGTTATTCTCTCAGCTACTTGTAAGTAAGACTCAGCAGATCTTACTGTGGATTATGATCTGGTGTATGATTCAATCCAATCTGGAAAATATTAGTATCAGTACAGCGCAGAAATAGGTCCTTTGCCCCATGATGACTGTGCCGAGAATAATGCCAAGATAAACTAATCTCATGTGTAGGAAGGAACTGCAGATTCTGGTATATACTGAAGATAGACACATGGGGCCTTGCACACCAGCCTACGAGTGAAGAACTCTCTGCGAAGCTTGGCGGGTGCAATAACTGCGAGCACCGGCAGGAGATCCGTCGGAGTAGGGCGTAGGCAGCCGGTGATGATCCGCATGGTGTCGTTGAGGGTGACGTCTAGCTTGCTGGTATGAGCGCTGCGGCATCATGCTGGGGCGGCGTACTCAGCGGCGCTGTACACGAGTGCAAGACCACTGGCTCGAAGAGTAGATGTCCTGGCGCCCCATGACGATCCGGCCGAGCAACGCAGGAGGTTGTTCCGTGCAGAGACTTTAGCATGGAGAGCTTCATCTTTGTTCTCAGCGCCTTTGTTCTCTTTCTTCTCAGCGCCCCCCTCCACGTCAGGTCCCTCTCTGTTCTCGCCGGCCGTCCTCCACTGATCACCTGGAGGTCTCTGATGGCCCTCTCTGATGGCCCTCCATCCTCACCGACGCCCCTCTTGCTCGACGACGGCCCCGTTAGTTTGCTGATGTCCCTGTCGCTTGCCGGCGTCGCCCCTCGCTCACCGACGCCCCTCCCCTTCGCCGACATCTCACCTCGCTCTGCTGGCAGCCAGGCCCGTGATCCTGGTCAGCTTCGTGCCGGTGGCTGGGCCTGGTCCAGCACGGCTGCTCAGCGCTCGCTGGCAGCTCCCTTCATATATCTGATAGCTCGTCAGCCATTGCACCATCACAGTGTTCCTTGGCCAATGTTTGGCTGCCACATGCATTTTCTGTGTATGAAGGATCTGCAGATTCTGGTTTAAACCGAAGATAAACACAAAAAGCTGGAGTAACTCAGCGGGACAGGCAGCATCTCCAAAGAGAATGAAAGGGTGACGTTTCGGGTCTCAACCCGAAACGTCACCCTTTCCTTCTCTCCAGAGATACTGCCTGTCCCGCTGAGTTACATGCATTTTCTGACAGGGTCGTTGGGTCATATTCAGAAATTGAGCACTTTTCAATTCCCAAGCTTAAAGAGTGAGGCCTGGAAGCAAAACTGAGCCAAGGAGCAAAGATGTCCTTCTGCAGTTGTACAGGGCCCTAGTGAGACCGCACCTGGAGTACTGTGTGCAGTTTTGGTCTCCAAATTTGAGGAAGGATATTCTTGCTATTGAGGGCGTGCAGCATAGGTTTACTAGGTTAATTCCCGGAATGGCGGGACTGTCATATGTTGAAAGACTGGAGCGACTAGGCTTGTATACACTGGAATTTGTATACACTGGAATTTAGAAGGATGAGAGGAGATCTTATCGAAACGTATAAGATTATTAAGGGGTTGGACACGTTAGAGGCAGGAAACATGTCCCCAATGTTGGGGGAGTCCAGAACAAGGGGCCACAGTTTAAGAATAGGGGGTAGGCCATTTAGAACGGAGATGAGGAAAAACTTTTTCAGTCAGAGAGTTGTGAATCTGTGGAATTCTCTGCCTCAGAAGGCAGTGGGGGCCAATTCTCTGAATGCATTCAAGAGAGAGCTAGATAGAGCTCTTAAGGATAGCGGAGTCAGGGGGTATGGGGAGAAGGCAGGAACGGGGTACTGATTGAGAATGATCAGCCATGATCACATTGTGTGGGAGAAAACCAGAATACCCGGAGAAAACCCATGCGGTCACAAGGAGAACATACAAACTCTGTACAGACAGCATCTGTAGTCAGGATCAAACCCGGGTCTCCGGCGCTGTGAGGCAGCAACTCTACCGCTGCGTCGCCCTGCACTGGTTGATTAACTGGCGAGTGTAAATTACCCTCAGTGTAGTTAAAAGGCAAAAAGAATCAAAGGTGAGTTGAGGGGCATCTGTGAGAGAATAAATTGTAGGAGTATCGGGGTAAGAGTTGATGGAGTGAGTAGACTTGATATATCCATGTGGATTTTAACAAGGGGTTGAACAAATCCCACAGGGCAGAATGATCAACAGGCCAGGCTAACCCCTGCAACACTAACCCTGTGCCCCACCAGTACAAAGGGCCTTTAGGGCCAAGAAGAGGGCTTGATATTTTCAAGAACTTGAATCCTGCACGCCATAAGATGGCACCAGAAACGTGGCGATTCTTTGTGTACTGCTTTGGTGAAGTCTACTATTCTTACACTACAATCACCTCACTTTTGTACTTATTTATGATTGTGCTTATGTATAGTATGATTTTGCTGAATTGTGTGCAAGACAAAGAATTTCACTATCCAGGTACGTGTGACAATAAATGTAAATGAACCATTGAATAATTGAAGGTATTTATTTCACAAAATGCTGGAGTAACTCGGCGGGTCAGGCAGCATCTCAGGAGAGAAGGAATGGGTGATGTTTCGGGTCGAGACCCTTCTTCAGACTGATGTCGGGGGGGGGGCGGGACAAAGGAAGGATATAGGTGGAGACAGGAAGATAGAGGGAGAACTGGGAAGGGGGAGGGGAAGAGAGGGACAGAGGAACTATCTAAAGTTGGAGAAGTCAATGTTCCTACCGCTGGGCTGCAAGCTGCCCAAGCGAAATATGAGGTGCTGCTCCTCCAATTTCCGGTGGGCCTCACTATGGCACTGGAGGAGGCCCATGAGAGAAAGGTCAGACTGGGAGTGGGAGGTGAAGTTGAAGTGCTCAGCCACCGGGAGATCAGGTTGTTTAAGGCGGACTGAGCGAAGGTGTTGAGCGAAACGATCGCCGAGCCTGCGTTTGGTTTCGCCGATGTAAAGAAGTTGACATCTAGAGCAGCGGATACAATAGATGAGGTTGAAGGAGGTGCAGGTGAACCTCTGTCTCACCTGGAAAGACTGTTTGGGTCCTTGGATGGAGTTGAAGGGGGAGGTAAAGGGACAGGTGTTGCATCTCCTGCGGTTGCAGGGGAAAGTGCCCAGGGATGGGGTGGTTTGGGTAGGAAGGGACGAGTGGACCAGGGAGTTACGGAGGGAACGGTCTCTGCGGAACGCAGAGAGGGGAGGGGATGGGAAGATATGGCCAGTAGTGGGGTCCCGTTGTAGGTGACGGATATGTTGGAGGATGATTTGTTGGATACGCTGGCTGATGGGGAGGAAGGTGAGAACGAGGGGGATTCTGTCCTTGTTACGAATGGGGGGAGGGTGAGCAAGAGCGGGGCTGCGGGATGTGGAAGGGGCCCTAGTGAGAGCCTCATCTATAATGGAAGAGGGGAAGCCATTGAATAATTGAGATAAATTGTGAAGTAATGACACTTTATGGTCACATGTACCTAGGTACAGTGAAATTCCTTATATTTGTATACAATCCTGTAAAATCATACAGCAGGCTTCACCTTGGTAGTACACAAACAATCGGCACCTTTCTGCTGCCGACAAAGTTAAAAAAGTTCTTAGTACAGGCTTATCTTCTCACAGCGGCCAACCAGGCTTGCCACAGCATGTCATAAGGAATAGGAGTGGAATTAAGGGCCTGTCCCACTTAGCCGATTTTAAGGCGACTGCCGGCGATTAGGCTGTTGCCGAACATTCGCCGGGGTGTCGCGGGCGTGATCGTGAGGAGTCTTCAATGAATCGTAGCGGATCTCGGCGACAGCTGGCTTGTCGCCAGGTATGGTAGCTTATTGCGGGCGCTGTCGCATGCTGTCCCCAGGTTTGCTAGGTTGTCGCAGATGCATTTAGAAGCACGTAATATTATATTAAGAAAAGGCATTTGAAGATACCAGAAGATAATTTTGTTCAACCAATTTATTTACCATCAGGACATTTGACAGGTAGATTGGAGGCGACAGTTTGACGGTCAGGTAAGCGTGGGAATTTTGCGATGTTTCCGAAGACGGTGTAATCTCTTAGACAGGTGCTAGTTTCACAAAAAAAAGTTACTTGTATCGACCTGACTCGGCATTGTCGTGGTCATTGTCGTAGGGTAAAAGAAAAGTTTGGCGTTCTGCTACGACTTTGACAGTCGCCGGCAGTTGCCTTAAAAATCGCGTAACTGGGACAGGCCCTTTAGGCCAAGCATATCATAAGGAATAGGAGTAAAATTAGGCTATTCGACCCATCAGGTCTTCTCCGCCATTCAATCATGGCTGATCTATCTGACCCTCCTAACCCCATTCTCCTGCCTTCTCCCCATAACTTCTGACACCCGGACTAATGAAGAAGCCATCTATCTCTGCCTTCGGTGACCCGCCAGCTCCCTCTTCATTCTTGGCGGCCCTCCCACTGGGTCCCTCCTTTGTTTTTGGTGTCCCCCACCCCCTTGGGTACCCCCTTTGGGACCGCAGCTATTTACAATATACATTAATGACTTGGATGAAGGGAATAAAAGTACCATTAGCAAATTTGCCGATGATATAAAGCTGGGTGGTAGTGTGAGCTGTGAGGAAGATGCTATGAGGTTGCAGGGTGACTTGGACAGGTTGTGTGAATGGGCGGATGCATGGCAGATGCAGTTTAATGTGGATAAGTGTGAGGTTATCCACTTTGGTGGTAAGAATAAGACAGATTATTATCTGAATGGTGTCAAGTTAGGAAAAGGAGACGTACAACGAGATCTGGGTGTCTTAGTGCATCAGTCACTGAAAGGAAGCATGCAGGTACAGCAGGCAGTGAAGAAAGCCAATGGAATGTTGGCCTTCATAACAAGAGGAGTTGAGTATAGGAGCAAAGAGGTCCTTCTGCAGTTGTACAGGGCCCTAGTGAGACCGCACCTGGAGCACTGTGTGCAGTTTTGGTCTCCAAATTTGAGGAAGGATATTCTTGCTATTGGGGGCGTGCAGCGTAGGTTTACAAGGTTGATTCCCGGAATGGCGGGACTGTCATATGTTGAAAGACTGGAGCGGCTAGGCTTCCTAGGCTTCTAGGAATTTAGAAGGATGAGAGGGGATCTTATCGAAACATATAAGATTAATAAGGGGTTGGACACGTTAGAGGCAGGATACATGTTCCCAATGTTGGGGGAGTTCAGAATCAGGGGCCACAGTTTAAGAATAAGGGGTAGGCCATTTAGAACGGAGATGAGGAAAAACTTTTTCAGTCAGAGTTGTAAATCTGTGGAATTCACTGCCTCAGAAGGCAGTGGAGGCCAATTCTCTGAATGCATTCAAGAGAGAGCTAGATAGAGCTCAGGGATAGTGGAGTCAGTGGGTATGGGGAGAAGGCAGGAACGGGGTACTGATTGAGAATGATCAGCCATGATCACATTGAATGGTGGTGCTGGCTCGAAGGGCTGAATGGCCTACTCCTGCACCTATTGTCTATGGTCTATTTGTTTTTGGTGTCCCACTCCCCCTTGCCCCCCCCCCCCCCCCCTCATTCTCAGCTGCTCCCCACCAGATCCCTCTTCATTCACCGATCTCGGCCGCGCGGGTCTCTCCACGCTCTCGGCGGCCTGCCCGCTAGGTTGTTCGGCACCGCGGCACATCCCAGGAACCTTCTGCCGCGGCGCACGGCACATCCCGGATACCTCATCCCGGGACAATCAGGACTGGTGGAATAGAATCTGGCAATCACCCAAATCAGCCATATGGCCTCCTTCTCTGTTGTAATAGGTAATGTGAGGAAACGGAACAGTTAATTTGCACACACCAGGATCCTACAAATACCAAAGAGATAAACAACTAGAAGGTCAGCTTTAGTGAAGTTGGTTACGGTTAGGGATAAATATTCACCAAGGCATGCGTATAGCAATCTCCCTCTTTCTTTCTTTAAAAGTGCTGTGGAATATTTTACCTTCATTGGAGAGCAGATATCAGTCCAACATGTTGGCCAAACTAAAAAAATTCAGAAGATAGACGCAAAATGCTGGAGTAACTCAGCGGGACAGGCAGCATCTCTGGAGAGAAGGGATGGGTGACGTTTCGGATCAAGTCAAGTCAAGTCAATTTTATTTGTCACATACATATACAAGTTGTGCAGCGGCAATGCCTGCGGATTGTGCTAAAACTACAAAACAGAATAGATTTTTTTTTAACACAAAAAAGAAATTAATACAGTAATTAGTCCCTGGTGATATGAGAGTTAACAGTCCTGATGGCCTGTGGGAAGAAACTCCGTCTCATCCTCTCTGTTTTCACAGCGTGACAGCGGAGGCGTTTGCCTGACCGTAGCAGGTCGAGACCCTTCTTCAGACAGAAGACAAAAAAACTCAGTATGTGCAGTGATCCCTGGCACTCCCTGAAATGCCAGGAAGGATGATATTCTCAAGACTGTGAGGAGTCCTGAAACCCCCTTACTTAATACACAACCTAACTACGCTATTATATTTGATTTAACCTTCCACCTGCTCCCACCACCATGTTTTCTAATGGGGAAAGCATATGATGCTTTAACCCAGAGAGAAAATGCTGCCAATGGCCCAAGACTGCCCTCTAGAGGAGGTGAGAGGCGCACTATGGATTTAGATTTAGAGAAACAGCGCAGAAACAGGCCCTTCGGCCCACCGGGTCTGCGCCGCCCAGTGATCCCCGCACATTAACACTATCCTACACCCACGAGGGACAATTTTTACATTAGCCCAGCCAATTAACCTACAAACCTGTACGTCTTTGGAGTGTGGGAGGAAACCGAAGATCTCGGAGTAAACCCAAGCAGGTTACGGGGAGAACGTACAAACTCCGTACAGACAGCGCCCGTAGTCAGGATCGAACCCGAGTCTCCGGCGCTGCATTCGCTGTAAGGCAGCAACTCTACCGCTGCGCCACCGTGCCGCTTTGAAAAGATTGAAAATTGCCAGTACCACATATCATAAATGATGTTGATAAGATGAACAATTCTTTGGGATTATTGATGTTCTCTGCGCATTTTAACCTGAACCAGATGATCTACGGTTTAAACAATTATTTTCTTAATGTTAGCATTACTTTAAGGAATGGGACAGCACGGTGGCGCAGCAGTAGAGTTGCTGCCTTGCAGCGCCAGGTTCGATCCTGACCACGGGTGATGTCTGTACGGAGTTTGTACATTCTCCCTGTGACCGTGTGGGTTTTATCCAGATGCTTCGGTATCCTCCCATACTCCAAAGACGTACAGGTTTGTTGGTTAATTGGCTTCGATAAAATTTGTTAATTGTCCCTGGTGTGTGGGGTAGTGTTAGTGTACGGGGATTGCTGGTCGGCGCAGACTCGGTGGGCCGAAGGGCCTATTTCCACGCTCTATCTCTAAACTAAACAAAACTAAAACTAAAGTCTGGATTAGGTTGAGTGATTAGGAGCAGAATTAGGTCATTCGGCCCATCATGGCTACTCTGTAATTCAATCATGGCTGATCTAACTCTCCCTCCTAACCCTATTCTCCTGCCTTCTCCCCATAACCCCTGACACCCCTGATTGAATTGCATTAGGCTCGGGTCTGAAGCATAATGACTTCCCCTGACACATAGCAAAATCAGATATGTCCCGGAAGTGGGGGAAGCCAAAGCTTGCAGACTAAGCTGAGGCTCAGCAGCCTCAATTTTAGTTTAGTTTAGAGATACAGTGCGGAAACAGGCTCTTCAGCCCACCGAGTCCGTGTCGACCAAAGACCTCCACACGCTAACACTACCCTACACACACTAGGGACAATTTACATTTATACCAAGCCAATTAACCTACATACCTGCACGTCTTTGGAGCGTGGGAGGAAACCGAAGATCTTGGAGAAAACCCACGCAGGTCACGGGGAGAACGTACAAACTCCAGAAAGTCAGCACCCCTAGTGGGATCGAACCCGGGTCTCTGGCACTGTAAGGCAGTAGCTCGACCTCTACGCCACCGTGCCATCCTCAACTCTCAAGTGAAGGATCTATTTTTCTACGATGGGCCGAATGGCCTAATTCTGCTCCAATGTATTGTTGTCCTCTGGAAACAAACAAGATTTTCACTGCAGCAAGAAAAGCAAGGAGCAGGTCCCAGATATTCAACATGAAAGACATAGTCAAGTGTAACATGCATTTTTTGGGAGAGGACTGGGTGAGGTTTCATGATACAATACAATACAATATATCTTTATTGTCATTGTACAGGGGTACAACGAGATTGGGAATGCGCCTCCCATACGATGCAATAATTTAATTAATTTAAACAACAACAACCCAACAAGACAAATTGTAACAGTTTTAAGACAGAATAAAGTGCAAGTAGGTCTGTGCCGGATCACTGTGCGATGTGACCATCCGGCTCAGCAGGACCGGTTCATAGCAGCTATGGCCCTGGGGATGAAGCTGTTCCTGAGTCTGGAGGTGCGGGCGTAGAAGGCCTTGTATCGTCTGCCCGATGGAAGGAGTTCGAACAGACTGTTGCAGGGGTGTGAAGAGCCTTATAATAGACAATAGACAATAGGTGCAGGAGTAGGCCATTCAGCCCTTCGAGCCAGCACCGCCATTCAATGCGATCATGGCTGATCACTCTCAATCAGTACCCCGTTCCTGCCTTCTCCCCATACCCCCTCACTCCGCTATCCTTAAGAGCTCTATCCAGCTCTCTCTTGAAAGCATCCAACAAACTGGCCTCCACTGCCTTCTGAGGCAGAGAATTCCACACCTTCACCACTCTCTGACTGAAAAAGTTCTTCCTCATCTCCGTTCTAAATGGCCTACCCCTTATTCTTAAACTGTGGCCCCTTGTTCTGGACTCCCCCAACATTGGGAACATGTTTCCTGCCTCTAATGTGTCCAATCCCCTAATTATCTTATATGTTTCAATAAGATCCCCCCTCATCCTTCTAAATTCCAATGAAAAAAGCCCAATCGCTCCAGCCTTTCAACATACGACAGTCCCGCCATTCCGGGAATTAACCTAGTGAACCTACGCTGCACGCCCTCCATAGCAAGAATATCCTTCCTCAAATTTGGAGACCAAAACTGCACACAGTACTCCAGGTGCGGTCTCACCAGGGCCCGGTACAACTGTAGAAGGACCTCTTTGCTCCTATACTCAACTCCTCTTGTTACGAAGGCCAACATTCCATTGGCTTTCTTCACTGCCTGCTGAACCTGCATGCTTCCTTTCATTGACTGATGCACTAGGACACCCAGATCTCGTTGAACTCCCCCTCCTCCTAACTTGACACCATTCAGATAATAATCTGCCTTTCTATTCTTACTTCCAAAGTGAATAACCTCACACTTATCTACATTAAACTGCATCTGCCATGTATCCGCCCACTCACACAACCTGTCCAAGTCACCCTGCAGCCTTATTGCATCTTCCTCACAATTCACACTACCCCCCAACTTAGTATCATCTGCAAATTTGCTAATGGTACTTTTAATCCCTTCGTCTAAGTCATTAATGTATATCGTAAATAGCTGGGGTCCCAGCACCGAACCTTGCGGTACCCCACTGGTCACTACCTGCCATTCCGAAAGGGACCCATTTATCCCCACTCTTTGCTTTCTGTCTGTCAACCAATTTTCTATCCATGTCAGTACCCTACCCCCAATACCATGTGCCCTAATTTTGCCCACTAATCTCCTATGTGGGACCTTGTCGAAGGCTTTCTGAAAGTCGAGGTACACCACATCCACTGACTCTCCCTTGTCAATTTTCCTAGTTACATCCTCAAAAAATTCCAGTAGATTTGTCAAGCATGATTTCCCCTTCGTAAATCCATGCTGACTCGGAATGATCCCGTTACTGCTATCCAAATGCTCAGCAATTTCGTCTTTTATAATTGACTCCAGCATCTTCCCCACCACTGATGTCAGACTAACTGGTCTATAATTACTCGTTTTCTCTCTCCCTCCTTTCTTAAAAAGTGGGATAACATTTGCTATCCTCCAATCCACAGGAACTGATCCTGAATCTATAGAACATTGAAAAATGATCTCCAATGCTTCCACTATTTCTAGAGCCACCTCCTTAAGTACTCTGGGATGCAGACCATCAGGCCCTGGGGATTTATCAGCCTTCAGTCCCATCAGTCTACCCAAAACCATTTCCTGCCTAATGTGGATTTCCTTCAGTTCCTCCATCACCCTAGGTTCTCCGGCCCCTAGAACATTTGGGAGATTGTGTGTATCTTCCTGAGTGAAGACAGATCCAAAGTAACGGTTTAACTCGTCTGCCATTTCTTTGTTCCCCATAATAAATTCCCCTGCTTCTGTCTTCAAGGGACCCACATTTGCCTTGACTATTTTTTTCCTCTTCACGTACCTAAAAAAACTTTTGCTATCCTCCTTTATATTATTGGCTAGTTTACCCTCGTACCTCATCTTTTCTCCCCGTATTGCCTTTTTAGTTAACTTTTGTTGCTCTTTAAAAGAGTCCCAATCATCTGTCTTCCCACTCTTCTTTGCTATGTTATACTTCCTCTCCTTAATTTTTATGCTGTCCCTGACTTCCCTTGTCAGCCACAGGTGTCTCTTACTCCCCTTAGAGTCTTTCCACCTCTTTGGAATAAATTGATCCTGCAACCTCTGCATTATTCCCAGGAATACCTGCCATTGCTGTTCTACCGTCTTCCCTGCTAGGGCCTCCTTCCAATCAATTTTGGCCAGCTCCTGCCTCATGCCTCTGTAATCCCCTTTGCTATACTGTAATACCAACACTTCCGATTTTCCCTTCTGCCTTTCCATTTGCAGAGTAAAACTTATCATGTTGTGATCACTACCTCCTAATGGCTCTTTTACCTCTAGTCCCCTTATCAGATCAGGATCATTACACAACACTAAATCCAGAATTGCCTTCTCCCTGGTAGGCTCCAGTACAAGCTGTTCTAAGAATCCATCTCGAAGGCACTCTACAAACTCTCTTTCCTGGGGTCCATTTCCAACCTGATTTTCCCAGTCTACCTGCATGTTGAAATCTCCCATAACCACCGTAGCATTACATTTTTGACACGCCAATTTTATCTCCTGATTCAACTTGCACCCTATGTCGAGGCTACTGTTTGGGGGCCTATAGATAACTCCCATTAGGGTCTTTTTACCCTTACAATTTCTCATTTCTATCCATACTGATTCAACATCTCCTGATTCTATGTCACCCCTTGCAAGGGAATGAATATCATTCCTTACCATCAGAGCAACCCCACCCCCTCTGCCCACCTGTCTGTCTTTTCTATACGTTGTGTACCCCTGAATATTCAGTTCCCAGCCCTGGTCCTCTTGTAGCCATGTCTCAGTGATCCCTACAACATCATACTTGCCCATGACTAACTGAGCCTCAAGCTCATCCACTTTATTTTTTATACTACGCGCATTTAAGTACAACACTTTAACTTCTGTATTTACCTCCCCTCTCACATCGTTCACAATTGGCCCTGCCCTTAATTTCTTTTCCGCTCTAGAACTTCTGTTCCCATTCTTCCGAGAGTCTTTTGCAATATCTCCTGTATTCCCTTTTACCTCATCTTCATATTCACAATTTGTTAACCCCTCCCCCCCACTACTTAGTTTAAAGCCTTTGTGGATGCTGGTGGCTTTTCTGAGGCATCGTGCGCTGTAGATGCCCTCCAAGGCTGGTAGCTGTCTTCTGATGGTCCTCAGAGGGTTCTATGGACTACCCGATGAATATAAAAGATGATATTTGGTTATTGTGAAAAAGAAGAAAAAAATGTAAGTGAATACTGAGTTCTGAAGAACTCTGGTATAAATGGAAAATGTACCAATACAAAGAGTTTAAATAGTTTGGAAGCAAACTTGATAGCTTTGAATATAACTTTGGAGAAAAAGCAACCTGTTTTGAACTGCACTGCTTAAGAGGTCATCTCAAACGCATTTAACTATAGACAATAGGTGCAGGACGTGGCCATTCGGCCCTTCGAGCCAGCACCGCCATTCAATGTGATCATGGCTGATCATTCTCAATCAGTACCCCATTCCTGCCTTCTCCCCATACCCCCTGACTCCGCTATCCTTAAGAGCTCTATCTAGCTCTCTCTTGAATGCATTCAGAGAATTGGCCTCCACTGCCTTCTGAGGCAGGAAATCCCACAGATTCACAACTCTCTGACTGAAAGAGTTTTTCCTCATCTCAGTTCTAATAAGTCAAAGACAAATTTTACACTTCGGTGTTGGAGAACAGAATTAAAGAGGCAATTACTGCAGAGTAAAGTCATCACAGGTTGCTGGCCACATCGAAAACAACACTGCTAATAACATACGTTACAGTTTTTAGACCAAAGCAAATTTTGAGATGTAACGGTAACTTCAATAACTTTGGAAAATAGAGATGCAGGGCAGTAAAAAAAATGCCTGAAATATTTAGCTGCAAATTTCCTAACTAGCAGAAGTTGCCCAAAAATCAGCCTGTCAATTGCACTTGATATGTTTGAAAACTTTAGTCAAATCTTTCCCTCATCTCAATTCCAGGGAATAAAACTCTAATTTGTATGATTGCCTGTAATTTAACTCTTGTTTCGAAATAAGCAGTAGAAATCAGAGATTGAATCTGCATCCTCTCCAACTAATGTGTTTCAGTGCCACCCTGAGCATGGTACTTAATTACCAGGCTGCATCCAGCCAATTGTAAATCCAGCAGACATGCCTGCAATTCCAAGTTCTTCAGACGAGAGCAGAAATAACAAGGAGGAAAAGGACATTTTTGTCATCTTTTCCTTTGGATGAAGCTAGCCCACCACGGGAACAATTTCAACTCATTATAAATCATTACTGGATCTCTGAATGTCCTTAAATCAATGTAATCAAATCCAAATGTTTACATGATACTCTGTGCTGCATCTGAATCTCTGCAGATTCATCTAAACAGTCAAACAGACAACAACTCTGACTCGTTATTTGCTTCATTTAAGCCTGGCATACGAGCAAAAAATGCCTGAAATACAGTATTTAGCTGTTCTGTTTAATTCCAAGAATTTCATCAAAGAAAAGGGACGTTTATTATTAAACCTAGATACAGCTACACCATTCACTGGCCAATGCACGCCTGATCCAGCTACCAATCTCCGCTAAAACAACAAAATGGTTGTCTGTTTATTCATTTGTTTGCAACGATTTTGATTTGTGCAAACAGTGGCGCAGTGGTAGAGTTGCTGCCCTACAGCGCTTACAGCATCAGAGCCCCAGGTTTGATCCTGACTTTGATCCTGTGCTTTCTGTACGGAGTTTGTACGTTCACCCCGTGAATACGTGGGTTTTCTTCGAGATCTTCAGTTTCCTCCCACACTCCAAAGACAATAGACAATGGGTGCAGGAGTAGGCCATTCGGCCCTTCGTGCCAGCACCGCCATTCACCGTGATCATGGCTGCTTATCCACAATCAGTACCCCATTCCTGCCTTCTTCCCATATCCCTTGACTCTACTATCATTAAGAGCTCTATCTAACTCTCCCTTGAAATCATCCAGGGAATTGGCCTCCACTGCCTTCTGAGGCAGAGTTCCACAGCTTCACAACTCTCTGAGTGAAAAAGTTTTTTCTCATCTCCATTCTAAATGGCCTACCACTTATTCTTAAACTGTGGCCCCTGGTTCGGGACTCCCCCAACATCAGGAACATGTTTCCTGCCTCTAGCGTGTCCAATCTCTTAATAATCTTATATGTTTCAATAAGATCTCCTCTCATCCTTCTAAATTCCAGAGTATACAAGCCCAGTCGCTCCAGTCTTTCAACATACGACAGTCCCACCATTCCGGGAATTAACCTCGTGAACCTACGTTGCACTCCCTCAATAGTAAGAATGTCCTTCCTCAAATTTGGAGACCAAAACTGCACACAGTACTCCAGGTGTGGTGTCACTAGGGCCCTGCACAACTGCAGAAGGACCTCTTTGCTCCTATACTCAACTCCTCTTGTTATGAAGGCCAACATTCCATTAGCTTTCTTCACGGCCTGCTGTACCTGCATGCTTACTTTCAGTGACTGATGAACTAGGACACTCAAATCTCATTGTACTTCCCCTTTTCCTAACTTGACACCATTCAGATAATAATCTGCCTTCCTGTTCTTACCACCAAACTGGATAACCTTACATTTATCCACATTAAACTGCATCTGCCATGCATCTGCCCACTCACCCAACCTGTCCAAGTCACCCTGCAACCTCATAGCATCTTCCTCACACTTCACACTGCCACCCAGCTTTGTGACATCTTCAAATTTGCTAATGTTACTTTTAATCCCTTCATCCAAGTCATTAATGTATATTGTAAATAGCTGCGGTCCCAGCACCGAGCCTTGCAGTACCCCACTAGTCACTGCCTGCCATTCTGAAAGAGACCCATTTATCCCTACTCTTTGTTTCCTGTCTGCCAACCAATTTTCTATCCATGTCAGTACCCTACCCCCAATACCATGTCCTGAATCTATAGAACATTGGAAAATGATCACCAATGGGTCCACGATTTCTAGAGCCACTTCCTTCAGTACCCTGGGATGCAGACCATCAGGCCCCGGGGATTTATCAACCATCAGTCCCATCAGTCTACCCAACACCATTTCCCGCCTAATGTGAATTCCCTTCAGTTCCTCCGTCACCCTAGGATCTCTGGCCACAAAAACATCTGGGAGATTGTTTGTGTCTTCCTTAGTGAAGACAGATCCAAAGCACCTGTTCAACTCGTCTGCCATTTCCTTGTTCCCCATAATAAATTCACCTGCTTCTGTTTTCAAGGGACCCACATTTGTCTTAAATATTTTTTTCCTCTTCACGTACCTAAAGAAGCTTTTACGATATATTCTTGGCTAGCTTACCTTCGTACCTCATCTTTTCTACCCGTATTGCCTTTTTAGTTACTTTCTGTTGCTCTTTAAAAGAGTCCCGATCCTCTGGCATCCTGCTCATCTTTGCTGTTATACTGCTTCTCCTTTATTTTTATACTGTCCTTGACTTCCCTTGTCAGCCACGGTTGCCTCTTACTCCCCTTAGAATCTTTCTTCCTCTTTAGAATGATTTGATCCTGCACCTTCTATATTATTCTCAGAAATACCTGCCATTGTTGTTCCACCATCTTCCCTGATCGGGTCTCTTTCCAGTCAACTCTGGCCAACTCCTCCCTCATGCCTCCATAGTCCCCTTTGTTCAACTGTAGTGCTGACACTTCCGATTTTCCCTTCTCTCTCTCAAATTGTAGATTAAAACTTATCATATTATGATCACTACCTCCTAATGGCTCTTTTACCTTGAGTTCCTTTATCAAATCCGGTTCATTACACAAAACTAAATCCAGGATTGCCTTCTCCCTGGTAGGCTCCAGTACAAGCTGCTCTAAGAATCCATCTTGGAGGCACTCCACAAACACCCTTTCTTGGGGTCCAGTACCAACCTGATTTTCCCAGTCTACCTGCATGTTGAAATGTCCCATAACCACTGTAGCATTACCTTCGCGACATGTCAATTTTAACTCTTGATTCAACTTGCACCCTATGTCCAGGCTACTGTTTGGGATAACTCCCATTAGGGTCTTTTTACCCTTACAATTCTTCAGTTCTGTCCATACTGACTCTACATCTCCTGATTCTATGTCACCCCTTGCAAGGGACTGAATATCATTCCTCACCAACAGAGCGACCCCACCCCCTCTGCCCACCTATCTGTCTTTTCGATAGTTCGTATACCCCTGAATATTCAGCTCCCAGCCCTGGTCCTCTTGCAGCCATGTCTCTGTAATTCCCCATACTTGCCAATATCTAACTGAGCCTCAAGCTCATCCACTTTATTTTTTATACTTCGCGCATTCAAATACAACACTTTAACTTTGGTATTCACCTTCCTTCTCACACCGGTCACAATTGGCCCTGACCTTACTCTCTTATCCCTTCTCGAACTTTCCTTCCCATTAATTCGAGAGTCTTTTGCAACTTTTTCTGTATTCACTTCCCCTTTAACTCCATCTTTATATTCCCAATTTGTCAAACCCTCCCCCCACTATTTAGTTTAAACCCACACGTGTCACACTAGAAGACCTGCCTGCCAGAACTTTGGTTCCCCTGCTGTTAAGGTGTAACCTGTCCCTTTTGTACAGGTCACCCCTACCCCAGAAGAGATCCCAATGGTCTATAAATCTAAATCCCTGCTCCCTGCACCAGCCCCTCAGCCATACATTCATATCCCCTATCTCCCTGTTCCTGCACTCACCAGCATGAGGTACAGGAAGCAGTCCAGAGATAACCACCCTAGAAGTCATGCTTTTCAGTCTTCTACCTAACTCTTTAAACTCACTTTGCAGAACCTCCTTCCTCTTCCTCCCGACATCGTTTGTGCCCACGTGCACATCTACTTCTGGCTGTTCGCCTTCCCTCTCGGGGATGTTCTGAAGTCGGTCCGTGACATCTTGAACCCTGGCACCAGGGAGGCAACAGACCATCCTCGAGTCTCGCCTGCCGCCACAGAATCTCCTGCCCGCACCTCGGACAATGGAGTCACCCACCACGATGGCTCTGCCCGACGCCGGCCTCACCAGTCGAGTCTCATCGTTAGTATTGGAGCCACCGATACTGTCCACCGTTCGGACTGGAAGCATCTTCTGCTCCGGCAGCTCCCAAGGGGGTGTACCTGTTTTCATTCGGCACAGCCACCCGGTTCTCCTGCACTCCACTTTCTCAGTCAACCACCTTCGCTCTTCCTGTATCCCTGGCGTGACAGCCTCACTGTAGGTCCTGTCCAGGAAACTCTCGTTTTCCCAGATGGCTCTGAGGTCATCCAGCTGCTGCTCCAGTTCCCCAACACGTTCCTTCAGGAGCTGCACCTGGACACAATTCCTGCAGGTGTAGTTTCCAGAAGCTCCAGACGTACAGGTTTGTAAGTTAATTGGCTTGGTAGAAATGTCAAATTTCCCTAGTGTGTGTAGGGTAGCGTTAATGTGTGGGTATCGATTGTCGGCGCAGACTTGGTGATCCGAAGGGCCTGTGTTCGTGCTGTGACTCTAAAACTAAAACGGGCTTATTTGCTTGTATGGCAGTAGTTATGCTGCTGAAGTTATTAAATTGGCTTTACTTTGTAATTTGTAAGGTGATAAATCTGCTCTCTCTTTGTTAAATGTAAACTTAAGGAGGTGAGAAAAATGGAATACATGCAAGAATGTTTGAAGTAGCGACTGTGTAAATTGGCGCTTCAAATTAACACTTCATGAGGAATGCTGCAATGTAATTAATTAAGTATATCACATAAAGAGCTGGTTATAGACTGCCTTAAGCAGGGCTGGAAGGTAAGGTGTATGTCCATCGAGGTTGGCTGTAGAGGTTTTGCAGGGCAATCGCTCTACAAGGCCTTGAGTGCACTGGGCATCACTGGAATGGAGAGGAGAAGAGCCATCAAGAACACCAGAGAGGCAGCGGAGAAAGCCTCGAGATGGTTTTGGATCAGGAGAGGAGGTCCATGGGGAGGAGCGAATGCCACCTGAACACAAGTCGTGGTCTGATCAACCACGGCTGGGTCGCTCGGGCGAGGGTGTCTGATGTTGAAAGACCCAAAACACCCAATGACCCCAGGTTACATTACTGATGATGTGTTCAGGAGCATCAATACAGCCCTAGCGGCCCTAGTGAGACCGCACCCGGAGTACTGTGTGCAGTTTTGGTCTCCAAATTTGAGGAAGGATATTCTTGCTATTGAGGGCATGCAGCGTAGGATAACTAGGTTAATTCCCGGAATGGCGGGACTGTCATATGTTGAAAGACTGGAGCGACTAGGCTTGTTTACACTGGAATTTAGAAGGATGAGAGGAGATCTTATCGAAACGTATAAGATTATTAAGGGGTTGGACACGTTAGAGGCAGGAAACATGTTCCCAATGTTGGGGGAGTCCAGAACAAGGGGCCGCAGTTTAAGAATAAGGGGTAGGCCATTTAGAACTGGGATGAGGAAAAACTTTTTCAGTCAGGGAGTTGTGAATCTGTGGAATTCTCTGCCTCAGAAGGCAGTGGAGGCCAATTCTCTGAATACATTCAAGAGAGAGCTAGATAGAGCTCTTAAGGATAGCGGAGTCAGGGGGTATGGGGAGAAGGCAGGAACGGGGTACTGATTGAGAATGATCAGCCATGATCACATTGAATGGCGGTGCTGGCTCGAAGGGCCGAATGGCGTCCTCCTGCACCTATTGTCTATCTGACTGACCAAACACAGATACTGTGGAACAAAGCATGACTGGGACGAAAGTGTTAAGAGTAACTCAGCGCATCAGGCAGCATCCCTGGAGAAAGGAGCAACTGAAGAAGGATCCCGACCGGAAATGTCACCTATCCAGGGATGCCGGTTGACCCACTGAGTTACTCCAGCACTTTGTGTCTATTTTAGTAAGTCAGAATCTGCAGTTTCTTGTTTCTAAAACTTGACAGGGCTTCTACTTTATAAACACCAAGTCCCCACATACCCGAACATTAAAGTTTGCTGTTAGGTTCACCTTAAAGCTCATTTTACTTCCTTCAATATGCAATATCATGGCATTCTCACTGTCAAGAGAGTCATGAGTAAAGAGTGTTTAATTGTCATATGTACCGACAACAAAACAGTGAGATTCTCCCTTCTGCAGCCTTTATAAACTCACTAACACCATAGCACACAAATAAATATGTAATAATATAATAAATTAGTAACAGTAATACTACTTATCATGTATCTGTACACTGTTAATGGCTTGATTATAATCTCTGCTGGCTATGAACACGTGACAATAAATTAACTGAACGGAACTACTAGGGTAATAGCCGTGGTAATGCAGCCAAATAGTGCAAAATCTAAGTCCGCAGTGCAACCAAAAACACAATCCATTGAAGATCCTGGTTGTTGAGGTAGTGGTTAGTATGGTGCAGTGTTCAAGAGCCTGATGGTTGCTCGGAAGAAGCTGTTCTTGAACCTGGTGGTCATAGTTTTCAGGCTCCTGTACCACCTTATTTCTGATGGTAGCACACAATGTGAGCATGGCCATGGTGGTAAGAGCCTTTGATGATATTGGCTGCCTTCTTGAGTCAACATGTCCTATAGATCCCTCTGTTGGTGGGGAGGTCTGTACTCATAGAGACACAAAATGCTGCAGTAACACAGCAGGCCAGGCAGCATCTCTGGAGAGAACGAATGGGTGACGTTTCGCGTCCAGGCCTTCCATACCTGTGATGGACCAGGCAATGGGTTCATCCACACCAAAGTATCAAGTCAAATCCATAAAAATTGATTCTGTTTGTAATGTTTCTTGAGTGGCACTGCAGAAATAGATGCAAGACACTTCAAATAAATTAAAGCCTTCCAGTTCACACGTTCCTTGCACCAGGTACTGCAAATTTACGTATTGTCTTTCCGTTGACTGGCTAGCACCCAACAAAAGCACGTGACAATAAACTAAACTGAAGATAGACACAAAGTGCTGGAGTAACTCAGTGGGACAGGCAGCATCTCTGGAGAGAAGGAATGGGTGACGTTTAGGGTCAGACCCTTCTTCTCAACCCGAAACGTTACCCATTCCCCCTCTCCAGAGATGCTACCTGTCTCGCTGAGTTACTCCAACACTTTGTGTCTATCTTCCGTTTAAACCAGCATCTGCAGTTCCTTCCTACACATTTCGCGAAACTAAACTGAATTGAAATCTAGAGGACTGTATTGGGAAAAGAGATTTGGTAGGGATGTTAATGTGGACATTCTTTGCCCAGAGAGATAGTCACTGGAGATGTAATAAAATAACTGCAGATGCTGGTACAAATCAAAGGTATTTATTCACAAAATGCTGGAGTAACTCAGCATGTCAGGCAGCATCTCAGGAGAGAAGGAATGGGCGACGTTTCGGGTCGAGACCCTTCTTCAGACTGATGTCAGGGGGGCGGGACAAAGGAAGGATATAGGTGGAGACAGGAAGACAGTGGGAGATCTGGGAAGGGGAGGGGAAGAGAGGGACAGAGGAACTATCTAAAGTTGGAGAAGTCAATGTTCATACCACTGGGCTGCAAACTGCCCAGATGGTCACTCTTCCTGCACCTATTTTCTATGTTTCTATGAGACATCTCGGCTCGGCAGAACGCACCATGGGAACTACACTCGCCCCCCTGCAGGACCTATACATCAGGAGGTGCAGATCAAGAGCAAGCAACATTATTAGGGACCCCTGCCACCCCAGCAACGGACCGTCCCAGCTGCTACGGTCAGGCAAACGCCTCCGCTGTCACGCTGTGAAAACGGAGAGGATGAGACAGAGTTTCTTCCCACAGGCCATCAGGACTGTTAACTATAAGAAAATAACTGCAGGTGCTGATACAAATCGAAGGTATTTATTCACAAAATGCTGGAGTAACTCAGCAGGTCAGGCAGCATCTCGGGAGAGAAGGAATGGCTGACGTTTCGGGTCGAGACCCTTCTTCAGGACTGTTAACTATTATAGAAACATAGAAAATACCTGCAGGAGTAGGCCATTCGGCCCTTCGAGCCTGCACCGCCATTCAATATGATCATGGCTGATCATCCAACTCAGTATCCCGTACCTGCCTTCTCTCCATACCCCCTGATCCCTTTAGCCACAAGGGCCACATCTAACTCCCTCTTAAATATAGCCAATGAACTGGCCTCAACTACCTTCTGTGGCAGAGAATTCCACAGATTCAGCACTCTGTGTGAAAAAATAACTCCAGGGACTAAACTTTCTTTTATGTATTAATTTAAATTTAAATGCTGTAATTGTAATTTTTTTTTGCACAATCCGCACTTTCATTTCACTGCACATCGTGTATGTGCATGTGACAAATAAACTTGACTTGACTTGACTAGGGCACCTCGGGAGAGGTGTAGATTTTGCAGGTGTGGTCTCCGCCGTCTAGCACCACCAGCTCGCCGTCAGCTGTGCACGCCAGACCCGCCGGCCGGACCAGGCCCTCGGCGATGAGCACTCGGTAGCGGACCAGGCCCTCGGCGATGCCCTCCACAAGACCCACCGTGCCCCCCATGCCGTCGGCCACCAGCACGTTGCCTCTGCCGTCGGCGGCCATGGCGGAGACTCCGGCGGGCAGTCGTGCCGGGCTGAAGACGGTGCTGTCGAGTTGGCGGATGAGCTGGCGGCGGCTGTTGAAGGTCTTGAGGCGGACGCGGGGCGATGCGGAGGGTGCGAGAGGTTGCAAATGCTCCACCACGTGGATGCAACAGTGTAGCGGGCAGACGGCTACCTCCCGCGGGCATTGCAACCCCTCGCTCACCGTCTCGGTGCTCAGCAAGCCGCCGCCGGGCAGGTGAAGCCTGAGCAGCGACAAGGTGCCTCGCTGGGCGTCGGTCAGAGCCACCTGGTCGCAGCCCGGACCGGCCGCCACTCCCCAGGGCAGGGCCAGGGGGTCGCTCAGGATGGTCTTCGGGGTTCGTGGGGTCCCCCCCAGGCCCAGGGCGAACACTTTGAGGGACGAGTCCCCGCCGTCCGCCACCACCAGCAGCCGCCCACCGCCGGCCAGCGCCACTCCCAGCGGGTACAACAAGCCGCAGAGTCGTCCAGCAGCGGCTGTGGGCTCCAGTGAATCCTCTCCCCGCTGCCACAGCCGCAGCCGGCGGCGGCCGTCATCAGCCACGACCAGCGCCCGGGAGCTCGGGCAGACAGCCAGCGCCCGGGGGTTCAGCAGCGTCCCCCAGCCGCCGAGCACGGCCTTGAGCCGGGGCTGGAAGAGGGGACACTGCTGGCCGGGGTTGTTGCTTCTGTTGTTGTTGCTGCTGCTGCTGCTGCTGCTGTTGTTGTTGTTGCTGCTGCTGGTGTTGTTGCTGCTGCTGTTGCTGCTGCTGCCGCCGCCCTCGGGCACTGCCACTGCCACTGGGCTCAGCAGCAGCTCCGCCAGCTGCAGCAGAGGCAGGCAGTCGGTGGTGGCTTGAGAAGCCGGCCAGCAACGCCTGCAGAACGGGCACTGCAGCTGTTGCTGCCGCTGAGACAGAGCCCCGGCGCACTGGCGGCACACGGCGTGGCCGCAGGGCAACACGCAAGGCCGGCGCGCCGCGCTGCCGCTGTAGATCTCGAAACACACTTTGCACTCTAGCACGTTGAGCTGGATGTCCCGCAGGAGGCTGCGGGCGGCTTGCAGGGACATTGCCTCCCTCCACTCCCTCCCTAACCCACCCCTGACGTCTTCTGTGCAGGAAGGAACTGTCTGTGCGGACGCTGGATCAAGAGCCAAGATCTCGACACACCAAATGCTGGAGTAACTAACTCATCGTTAACAGGCAGCTCCTCTGAAGAGAAGGAATGGCTGACGACGTTTTGGGTCGAGACCCGTCCCTGACGTCTTCTGGCCACGGGTCCCACCAGCCAGACGACCTTCAGAGCCTGTCAGCGGTACCCTGAGGCTACCTGCTGGGGCTGGTGCGAATTGCACTCCTTGTTCCTTGTTATGTTTTGTGTGCCATTCGTTCTTAGTACCTGAATTGATGTACAGCACTTTGGTCAACGTGGGTTGTTTTTAAATGTGCTATACAAATAAAATTGACTTGTCTGAAGAAGGGTCTCGACCCGAAACGTCACCCATTCCTTCTCTCCTGAGATGCTGCCTGACCTGCTGAGTTACTCCAGCATTTTGTGAATAAACACCTTCGATTTGTACCCTGTATCACTCTACGACCCTTCTTCAGAATATATTACAGCCTATATCTCTCATTGAAACATAGAAAATAGGTGCAGGAGGAGGCCATTTGGCCCTTTGAGCCAGCACCGTCATTCATTGTGATTATGGCTGATCATCTACCCCCGACCGCCCCGACGTGGCAACTTCAACAGCCTGACCGCGGGAGAAGACGGCAGGGGAAGAGAAAATACATTCTGGCCTTCCATCACAGTGAGGAGGTGACTCACTGTGATGGATGGTTCTTTTTTTTGTTTTGTGCTGGTTTGTGATTGTGTGTTGTTGCTTATTTTTATTGCTCTTATTGTTGTAATGGAATTTCGTCCAAAAGATTTGTTTTTTTTGGATGACAATAAAGGCTATTTATTATTATTTTCTGAAGAAGGGTCTCGACCCGAAACATCACCCATTCCTTCTCTCCCGAGATGCTGCCTGACCTGCTGAGTTACTCCAGCATTTTGTGAATAAACACCTTCGATTTGTACCAGCATCTGCAGTTATTTTCTTATATTATTACTTGTTCCTCGGTTCAATGCACGTCAAGGAAAACACGCAAGGGAAATGGTGCATGGCAAAGACGGACCAAAAATATAATGATTGCTATTGAGGCAGTGCACCGAGGTTAATCCCTGGGATGGCGCGACTGTCATACGAGGAAAGGATTGGGCTTGTATTCACTGGAGTTTAGAAGGATGAGAGGGGATGTTATAGAGACGTATAAAATTATAAAAGAACTGGACAAGCTAGATGCAGGAAAAATGTTCCCAATGTTGGGGGAGTCCAGAACCAGGGGTCACAGTCTAAGAATAAAGGGGAGGCCATTTAAATCTGAGGTGAGAAGAAACTTTTCCACCCAGAGAGTTGTGAATTTGTGGAATTCTCCGCCACAGAAGGCACTGGAGGCCAATTCACTGGATGAATTTAAAAGAGTTAGATAGAGCTCTAGGGGCTAGTGGAATCAAGGGATATGGGGAGAAGGCAGACACGGGTTACTGATTGTGGATGATCAGCCATGATCACAATGAATGGCGGTGCTGGCTCAAAGGGCAAAATGGCCTCCTCCTGCACCTATTTTCTATGTAATAATTCATAATTTAAAAAAAAAATAGATGCCGACGATCCTTTCTTCCACTTGTTCCGTCTGCCTGGTTATAAGATCACACAGACACAAAATGTTCGAGTAACTCAACGGGACAGGCAACATCTCTGGATAGAAGGAATAGGTGACGTTTCTGGTCGAGACCCTTCTTCAGACAGATGGTCTTAAGATCAGATTCTCCAAAGATATAGAACATATATAGCACAGCACAGGAACAAGGTCTTTGACTACGATATCTGTGAGAAACACAATGCCACGATAAACTGCTTGCTTTTTGGCTCCACTTTAGTTCCACCATCCTCATCTTTTGGCGCACAGTTCGTGGGGGAGTGGGTAGAGCAGAAGACAGAAACAAAGAAAATAGGAGTTGGATTCATCATGGCTGATCATCCAAAATACCCCGTTCCTGCTTTCTCTCCATATCCTTTGATTCCTTTCGCCCTAAGAGCTAAATCTAACTCCCTCTTGAAAACATCCAGTGAATTGGCCTCCACTGCCTTCTGTGGCAGAGAATTCCACAGATTCACAACTCTCTGGGTGAAAAAGTTTTTCCTCATCTCAGTCCTAAATGGCCTACCCCTTATTCTTAAACTGTGACCCCTGGTTCTGGACTCCCCCAACATCGGGAACATTTTTCCTGCATCTAGCCTGTCCAATCCCATTAAGAAGATGTCTTGATTGGTTTGTTCCCGGGCCTGGCCAAGCTGGCCATTCGTGGGTTACAGTGCCAGGCAGAAGAAGGCTCTGCCTGATTTGACTGCCTGGCCCTTTTCCAGGGTTACGTTCCTTGAGAAAGAACGCGTGATGCTCACGGGCACCATGGTGGATTTCGGAGACCGCTGGGCATAGTAATAAGAATATTTGGTGATTTTCCTATTATCATGGTGGTGGGTGGGTGTGTGTTATTATTTGTTTAGTCAATATGAATGTAAATAATTGGATACATTTAGTTTAGATTTAAAAAAGATAAAATCATCTAGCCTGCCTGCACCTATTCTATAAACCCCCTTCCCCCCATTCTTTGCATATTCATGTGCATATCTAAATGCTTGTTAAAACCACTATTGTATTTGGCTCCACCCTCAACACACATTGCAGGCACCCATTACTCTCTGAAAAAAAACATGTCCCGCAAATCTTTAAACTTTGCCCCTCTCATTTTCATGCTATGCCAACGTTGATGCGTTGGGAAAATGTGTTAACTCCACAGACTGTATCAGAGGTCACAATTGAATCCAGGGTGCATAGAACTGTGAGGGGAGATACAGAGGGCAGAATATAGTTCTCGGCATTGTAGCACACCAGTCCCTGAGTCAAAATCTAATGACAACAATGGAATAGAGGTGAATTGTACTAGCTTATGGAAGGACCGTTCAAAAGCCTGATAACGGAGGGGAAGAAGCTGTTCCTGAATCTGGTAGTGTGCGTTTTCAAGCTTCTGTACTTTTTGCCAGATGGGAGCAGGGAGGAAGAGGAATGACCAAGGTGGCACTAAGTCTTTGGTTATATTGGAAAGACACAAAATGCTGGAGTAATTCAGCGGTTCAGGCAGCATCTTTGAAGAACATGGATAGGTGGCGAGAAAGGTGACGTTCCAGGTTAGAATCCTTCAGACTGATTATATTGGCTGCTTTTCTGAGGCAGCGTGATGTGCAGATAGAATGGGGAAGAGTCTGGTCTGTGTGAAGGACTGGGCTTCACCTACAACTCTGCAATTTCTTGTGATCTTGGGCAGAGCTGTTCCCAAATCAAGCTGTGATGCAACCGGAGAAATAAATTCTTCTAATCATTATAGTAAACTCTTCTCAATATCTGAGATTTTAATCACAGTTTCAAAAATACTGCAAAGGTAATCTGTTGATTTAATTTCTGGTTCTGACATTTACCATGCAAACACATGGCCCTCAATCCAAGCATGTTTGATCTAACAATATAAATGTTAAAAAAATGCATAGAAACAGAATCATAATCACATTCTGCATTCTCCCTTCAGAGAAAATTAGATTTGTTTTCATCATTTAATCCATCATTTTAATAAAACATAATTCTGGTATACTTCATACTTCCTATTCAGGAGAACGCAAGCCCAATCAATCAAACCAGCGTTCAAAACCTAATCCAGCATCAGTAAAATGAAATTATCTAAATTTTCAAGCACATACCTTTCTTTCTAAGTAAGTAATTGAGTTATTTTTCCATTTTTCAAGTCATTAATCAGATTAAACCAGCACAGGTTAAAACATGGCAAGGAATTATAAATTATATAGAAATGTTTTCCACAAGCATTTGATGAGACACCTGTACTGAGCATTTCACGATTTGAAAATCTACATTTAGAGCCAAAAGTGGAAATATTATGAGGGACGATTCAAGGTGGGTTGTAAAGGAGTGAGAGATTGAGTATTTAGAGTGGTAATTCAAGTGCTGGGCCATTTTAAAGATGTGGTCACTTATGGTGAAATATAGGGGTGTCATGGGTCATAAGGAGTACAGTTCGTTGGAGATTAAAAGATGCAGAATTTGGGTGATATAGGGTTAGGTTTAGGTTTATTATTGTCACATGAGGTACAGTGAAAAGTTGTTTTGCATGTTAACCAAACTGATCAGATATACCATATAATCAAGATAAACTCAAGTACAATAGATAGAGTAAAGAGGAAGGGTTACAAACAGGAGGAGATAGATGAAGTTACATGATAAACCATAGAAGGAAGATTAAGCCACAAAGGATAAAAAATACTGATTATGGTGTGTCAGGGAAGTGGGAGCCAACTTAAGTTAAGGAAGCTAAGGTTATAGACAACGAAGATTTGGTAACAGGATATGGCAAGCATTGGAGGGATATGGGTCACATTAAGGCAGAGGAGATTAGTTCAACTTGGTATCATGTTCAGAATAGATATTCTGAAGGGCCCGTTACTATTACGTAGTCCATATTCTGACCCCTAAATTCAGCGCAACCGACCCCAAGCACGGGGTTCAACACCATATCCTCACTTCGGGACCACCGCTTCATGCCCGCGCCCGCAGACTGGCCCCCGACAAACTGCAGATGGCGAAAGCAGAGTTTCAGAAGATGGAAGCCATGGGAATTGTTCGACGCTCGGACAGCCCATGGGCTTCTCCACTGCACATGGTGCCCAAGGTGTCCGGCGGTTGGAGGCCTTGCGGGGACTACCGCCGCCTAAATGACACCACAATTGCAGATCGGTATCCCATCCCACACATTCAAGATTTCTCTGCCCATCTGGCCGGGGCCAAGTTCTTTTCTAAAATCGACTTAGTCAGGGGTTACCATCAGATCCCCGTGCGACCGGAGGATGTGCCGAAAACCGCCATCATCACCCCTTTCGGGTTATTTGAATTCCTGCGTATGCCTTTCGGCGTTATAAAAACGCCGCGCAGGCATTCCAACGCCTGATGGACACCGTTGGGCGGGGGCTCGATTTCACTTTCATCTATATGGATGACATCCTGGTGGCAAGTTGTTCACGGCAGGAGCATTGCGCCCACCACCGGCTGTTGTGTCGTCGCCTCAATGAATTTGGCCTGGTGATCAACTCGGCTAAATGCCAGTTCGGCCTTCGAGCAATCAATTTCCTGGGCCACCGGGTGACGCGGCATGGCGCGGTACCTTTACCAGACAAGGTGGAGGCCATTCGCCGGTTTCCATGACCATCCAGTGCAGGGCCTGCAGGAGTTTGTGGGAATGGTTCAATTCTACCACCGATTTGTGCCGGCGGCGGCGAGAATACTGCGGCCCTTATTTCATCTGTTGTCAGGCAAGCGGCGGGACGTACAGTGGTCCGACGTCACCGTGGCGGCATTTGAGGGGGCGAAAGCATTGGCTCGGGCGACGATGTTAGTGCATCCGCGTGTCGACGCCCCTACGGCACAAACCGTGGACGCCTCGGACTCTGCGGTCGGTGGCCTACTAGAACAATTTTTTGACGGACACTGGCAACCTCTTGCCTTTTTCAGCCGCCAGCTAACTTCGGCGGAATGTAAATATAGCACATTCGACCGGGAGCTGCTTGCTTTACATCTGGCAGTTAGACATTTTCGGTATTTCCTGGAGGGCCGAAACTTCATCGCTTTTACCGACCATAAGCCCCTTACCTTTGCTTTTGCCAAGGTTGCGGACCCTTGGTCCGCTCGGCAGCAGCGCCAACTCACGGCGATCTCGGAGTTTACCACGGACATCCGCCACATCGCAGGGAAAAGTAATCGGGTCGTGGACGCCTTGTCTCGCCCAGCGGTGATAGCCGCTCTCGACATGGTTTCAGGAATTGATTATTCTGTTTTAGCGGCAGCACAGCTGGCAGACGAGGAGATGAAGGCATACCGAACTGCCATCACGGGTCTGGTGCTCGAAAACATTCCTTTGGGCCCCGCCGGTATCATCGTCCTATGTGACATCTCCACAGGACAGCCGCGGCCTGTTGTTCCGGCAGCCGGGCGTCGTCAGGTTTTCGACGCCATTCATACTTTGGCCCATCCATCTATTCGCACGACGGTGAAATTGGTTGCTTCAAAATTCGTGTGGCATGGTTTGCGAAAGCTGGTCAGGCGTTGGGCCCAGACGTGCATTGCATGTCAAACGTCGAAGGTTCAGCGGCACATCCGGGCACCGGTTCAAGGCTTCGCAGTGCCTCGCCGGCATTTCGACCATATCCACTTAGATATCGTGGGGCTGCTGCCACCATCCCGTGGCATCTCGCATCTGCTTACGGTAGTGGACCGCTTCACGCGGTGGCCCGAGGCCATCCCGCTCATTGACACCTCGGCCTTGTCCTGCGCACGTGCCTTAGTAGCTAATTGGATTGCTTGTTTCGGGATACCGTCTGATATCACGTCCGACCGGGGTGCCCAGTTCACGTCGGAACTGTGGTCTGCAATGGCTCGCCTATTGGGAGCTCACCTTCACCACTCTACGGCTTACCACCCCCAGTCCAATGGGTTGTTGGAACGTTTCCACCGCCGTCTTAAGGATGCTTTAAAAACACGCCTCACCGGTCCCGGCTGGATGGACGAGTTGCCGTGGGTCCTGTTGGGAATTCGCACTGCCCCCAAAGAAGACCTGCAGTCTTCATCGGCGGAATTGGTTTACGGTTTTCTGCTCACCGTGCCCGGAGAATTTATTCCAAACACCGGTGACCCCCAGGACTCATCATCCGCCATGCTGGTCCGTCTGCGGGAAAGGATTGGCGCCCTGGCTCCTGTCCTAACATACCGGCATGGGATCACCCCATCGTATGTGCCTCCGGCTCTTGCCAGCAGCTCGTACGTTTTTCTTCGGCGCGACACACACAGGTCGCCCTTGCAGCGCCCATATGAAGGTCCTTTTCGGGTGCTGAAGCATGGGCCCACGACTTTTGTATTGGACATGGGGGGTCGGCAAGAGACGGTATCGGTGGCCCGTTTAAAACCGGCCCATTTGGACCTGAGCGAGCAAGTACGGGAGGCCCAGCCCCGTCGTCGGGGGCGTCCACCATCTCGGGCCCAACCTAATTTGCCCTTACAGGGCAGGACTCCTTTGCACGGGAACGTGCGTACAAGGTCCGGCCGCCTCGTCCGGCTGCCCGACCGTTTCTGCGCCCCTGGTTCTGGGGGGGGGGGTCATGTAGCGGCCCCTGATGGTGGGCCACACACAGTACATAACCTGAGGCTCGTGAGAGGCTCGTGAGAGGTCACGAGGAGTTCAAGAGCAGAAGATAAGAGAATGGGGAAGGAGGGTGCGTCTCACAGAATAAAGTGGTGTTGGATAACTCAGTGTGCTGCCTCATTCTTGGACGGACAGCTCCGTGTCCGCCACAATGGCCTGTTTATGTGCTGCAAATGTTATATGTGGAATGTAATATTCCATGGAAAAAATGTATGTCATTTTCGATTATGATTTGAACCTTTTTGGTACCTGATGCAAAAATAGAACTCTGCAATTATAGAGTTTCAAACATGAAAACGGGATGATTGGGCTCAGATTTGGGTAAAACATGAAAATAAATCTCAGTTGGACTTGGGGTGAGGGTTTGTCAGATTGTCAATGGTCAAGATTGGGTTGAGTGAATATGCGGAAAATTATGTTTGAAAAGGAGGAAGTATTTGCACTAATGAATGCAGTATTCCTTAAAACTAATTTGGTGTGTGTAGATCTATAAAAAATACACACAGAATATTCATATCAATTCTGCTACAACATGATTCAAAGCCCAGTTTTGGTCATCTTAGATTCACTTAGCTTCTATCATTTTATGAAGGACATACTGGAAAAACACAGATCAGCCAGCATTCACTGGATGTTTTCAAGAGAGTTAGATTTAGCTCTTGGGGCTAAAGGGATCATATGGGGAAAAACCAGGAACAGGGTACTGATTTTAGATGATCAGCCATATCGTGTTGAATGGCAGTGTTGGCTCGAAGGGCCGAATGGCCTATTCCTGCACGTATTTTTCTGTTTTTAGCTGTGGCAAAATGAAATTTTCGTTAATATTCAGGTTAAAAACCTCATTCATTGTAAGTGCAGATTTCTAATTATAGATGTTGAGCCTGAAATTCTAATTCCTTTTCCTTTTCTACATATGCAGTTTGACCTGCTGAGTTTCCCAGCATTTTCTGGTTTTATTTCAGATTTTCAGCACCTGCAGTTTCCAGATCTTGTAAGCAGGCTCAGGACCCTAGTGAGACCGCACCTGGAGTACTGTGTGCAGTTTTGGTCTCCAAATTTGAGGAAGGATATTCTTGCTATTGAGGGCGTGCAGCGTAGGTTTACTAGGTTAATTCCCGGAATGGCAGGACTGTCATATGTTGAAAGACTGGAGCGACTAGGCTTGTATACACTGGAATTTAGAAGGATGAGAGGGGATCTTATCGAAACATGTAAGATTATTAAGGGGTTGGACACGTTAGAGGCAGGAAACATGTTCCCAATGTTGGGGTAGGCCATTTAGAACGGAGATGAGGAAAAACCTTTTCAGTCAGAGAATTGTAAATCTGTGGAATTCTCTGCCTCAGAAGGCAGTAGAGGCCAATTCTCCATTGGCCAATGGAGGCCAATGCATTCAAGAGAGAGCTAGGTAGAGCTGTCAAGGATTGCGGAGTCAGGGGGTATGGGGAGAAGGCAGGAACTGGGTACTGATTGAGAATGATCAGCCATAATCACATTGAATGTTGGTGCTGGCTCAAAGGGCCAAATGGCCTACTCCTGCACCTATTGTCTATTGGTCTTTTAACTTAATTAGATATATTTCTTCAATGAAGGAATCCAGACCCCATGAAATCTTTCGTTCAGTCAAAGCATCCATTGATTCCTTCAACCGAATGTTGCATGATTGGCCTGCAAAGAATCAAAAAGTAAACACAAGGAACTAAACTCAAAGTGGCATTTAAAAAAAAACCAAAGTTAAAATTCACTTGTTGACATTGAAAAAACTGTCAATAACTTCAATACCAAATTTGGTAGGATATTTGAGTGTTATGGATAAAGTACCAGTAAAATTATTTACTTAGAGTGCAACAATAGATGAACAATTCAAGAAAAATTGACCTCAAGAATTCAAAGGAGACGTTGTGCAGATGAGCAAATGATTAATCAAAGAGTCAGGTTATTGTAGAACCCTGCAAGAATGGGAAGAAGGATGGAGTGGTTAAGGGAGGGAATTTATAAGGCCGTAGTAGTTGACATCACAGGCAACAAAAAAGTATTAAATTCAGTGACAACAATGCTTAATACAGAGAAGTGCAAGGTGTTGCATTTTGGGAAGTCAAACCAGAGCAAGACCTATACAGTGAAGGACAGGCTCCTGTGGAGTGTTGTAGAACAGAGGGATCTAGGAATGCAGAGTTCCTTGAAAGTGGTGTCGCTGGGTGGTCAAAAAGGCTTTTGGCACATTGGCTTTCATCAGGCATAGTATTGAGTATTGAAGTTGGGAGATCATGTACACAGTTGTACACAACGTTGGTGAGGCCACATTTAGAGTATTGTGTTCAGTTTTCGTCACCCTGTTATAGGAAACATGTTGTCAGGCTGGAAAGGGCGCAGAGAAGATTTACGAGGAAGTTGCCAGGACTTAATGGCCTGAGGTATAGGGAGAGGTTGAGCAGGCTATTCCTTGGAGCGCAGGAGAATGAGGGGTGATCATAGAGGTGTGTAAGATCATGAGAAGAACGGAGAGGGTAAATGCACAGATTATTTTACCCACAGTAAGGAAATCAATCATCAGAGGACATAGGTTTAAGGTAAGGTAAGGAAAGATGTAATCAGAATGTGAGATGCAATTCTTTCTTTTACACAAAGAGTGGTAGGTATATTGAACGAGCTGCTGGAGGAACTAGTTGAGTCAGGTACTATCGCAACTTTTATGAAATATGGTACATGGATAGGATGGGTTTGGAAGGATATGGGCCAAACACAGGCAGATGGGGCATGTTGGTCAGTGCGGGGAAGTTGGCTGAAGAGCCTGTCCCCATGCTGTATGACTATGAATGCAGTCAAAATGCAAAGTAATCTTGGAGTAAGATAGGAATAAGGATTATTACAGTGGCAAAACATTGGAAATGCAAAACAAAAATACATAAAACAGTGAGAACTGTGGATGGGAAACCTGTAGATGGTTTAAATAAGATATAGACACAACTATCAAAAATCTATTAAAATTATCT